>NW_027069949.1:44186-79640 GCF_002906115.3 Quercus suber | reverse complement strand
AGAAGCCTTGTTGGAGTAGGAGCTTGGAGGGCTTAGGTACATCGGGTAGATTAGGCTTGGAGGGTCTCTTGCTTACTCATGTATCCCAACTGATTGTCTAGTGGATCGATTTCCGCTTGGAGGGCGGCGGAGAGGTTTTTCGCCGAGTTCTTCGGTTTCCTCTTCGAAAACACGTCTTGGTGTTTTCTGTGTTTGCATCTCTCTTCCCTACTCTTTTATATTCCATTATACTGCTGTGTTGTTTAGTTTATGGATTAGAGTAGTTATATTGTTCATCCGCTCGCTTTTACACTATTCCGCACTTTATATTAAAGTTGTGTAAAATCTATCGAGCTGTAATTTTAATCGGGGGTCTAAACAGCTCTTGTGTTTTTCAACACGTTTTCGAGCTTTCAAAAACAAAAACAAAAACAAAACCACAACCACAATCACAACCCCATTACCACCAGTCACCACAAACCACCAACCGTGACAACCACAACCACAACCCACTGCCACTGCCACAACCACAACCGTAAACCACAAAACTCATAGCCAAAATACACAAAACCTACTGCCAAAGCCAAAATCATCCACCACCACCACAACCGAAATCCATAAATCCACTGTCAAAATCAACCACCACCACTACCATAGCCAAAATCAACCACCACCACCACAGCCACCAAACCCACACAAAATACATATTAAAAAATTAAAAGCAAAAAAAAAGAAAAAAAAAAACTCAATCACAGCAAAGAGAATAAAGAGATGGGCGGTGGCAGTGGCTTGCGGCTTAGGGGAGATAGTGTCGGTGCGGGTCTGAGGCGAATGGGTCTAATCGGTGTTGGGTGAGCGTTGGGATGGAGGACTTGGCGAAGGCATGGGTTGGAGACATTGAGACAGAGAGGTGAGAGTGACAGAGAGAGAGGCACGATGTGAGCTGTGAGATGAGAGTGACTAAGAGAGAGAACCACTTTTATTATTTTAATTGGGCCTGGGATTAAAATAATATTTTTTTGTTTAGCTCCACTGCTGGAGAATGCTTTTTGTGGTTGAGGAGCTATAAAATACCAATATACCAATATAGCACCATTGCTATAAGTGCTCTTATACAGTTATACATGTATGTATAGGCAGTATTAATTCTTGTTTTGAAAGTTCAAGGAAGAAAAAAGTGAAACATATGTATAGGTAGTATTAATTCTTGATTTGAAAGTTCAAGGAAGAATAAAATGAAACAGAGTACTCTCTCTAATTAATATTATTCCTCCCATTTAATGTATACACCTATATCTTCCAACTATTTAGCACCAGTTTTTTTTTTTTTTTGCCCCCCCCCCCCCCCCCACAACTTATGGCAATCATAAGTTAGATGCCACTATAAATGATTGTTTATTATTTTTATACTACTAAGTAACCCATACTTACACACAAGAATGATAAATTTTAGTGATGCTTTTGATGTTAGCTTGGATTATTAAACATACAGGACATTTGGAAGTACTAAAATAGTTTTTCCTTGCAATTTTCATAATATTGGTTACGTTAAGTTTTTCATTACATTGCTATTACGTATATAATTTTGAAAATCGCTATTAGATACTACATATACAATATCAATTCACAATTATTGTCTGTAAAATTCCACTAAAAACAATACAAAATAAAATAATAAAAAGGTTAAATAGTATCTCCTAAATTGAATGGAGATAGGTGTATGAGATCGTTTAGCTCAATTGCAGTTTGTTACGTTCAATATCTTCACATTCAAAATATCTGAATATAAATTGTTTAAAAAATAAAAACCCAAGATAACATTTTTACATATTTTTGAACCCAATAACTAGCATCTTCATATAGATTTTTGAACCCAATAATTTACTTGCCACAAAAGTACAAACATTAGATGGGATATATGATGCAAAATTGAACTTCAATTAAAATTCAATTTAGAATCTAATTGAATTTAGATTCTTAGACTTTTGCACCTAATAATTCACTTGACAAACAAATTTAAAAAATTAGATAAGACACATGATGCAAAATTAGACTTCAATTTAGAATTTAATTGGGTTTTCTGTCAGCTATGTGTGTGTGTGTGTGTGTGTGTGTGTGTGTGTGTGTAGAATCAAATTAGATCTAGACTTTTTAGTGTTTGCACCAAATAATTTACTTGCCACAAAAATTAAAAAATTAGAATGGACATGTGGCACAAAATCGAACTCCAATTAAAATTCAATTTAGAATCTAATTGAGTTTAGACTCTTTGACTTTTGCACCTAATAGTTCACTTGACATATAAATTTTAAAATTAGATAAGACACGTGACACAAAATTGGACTTTAATTTAAAATTTAATTGAATTTTCTCTCAGTTTTACCTATATATATATATATATATATAGATATATATAGACTAGTACTAGTATGTAACCTATGCTTACACATGGGAGTTTGTCAATTGTGTAAGCACGGGAATTCGTCAATTGTCATGGTGCCATAGGTTATTTTATATTTTATTTCATTTATAATTCTTGTTCCTTAAGTCGTAGGATTAGTTAAAAATCATGATAACGTTCTATTAGTAAGATATAACAACACTTATTTCGTTTTATTTTTTATTTGTGTTAATCTTCGACATTATTTTTTTTAAGAATTGTGGCAACTTCTTTGCATTTTTTTAAGAAGTCTTTTAGTTATAGGATAATGAAATTCCTTCTAGAGAAATACATTTTTTTAAAAAAAGTTTTTTAGTAGTATGACAATAATTTTATAAAGTTGGCTATGCCACCTGCTAAACGTATACCAAATTAGCTATTTCACTTTATATAATTTATATAAACCATACGGTTGTCACCAATCTTAGCCAAACAAAGAGAAAGTACATAGGGTGATAATTTTAGAGTGCTCATAGTAGAAATAGAACCAACTATCATCAAAAGTTTAGACAAAATGTTAATGATATAAAACTGTCAAATCATACAGCACTCATAACCCACCCAAACCCCCAGAAAACCCCAGAAAACCTGCACGTATAAAACACAATTGCTAAATAAACTTCAATTGGTTTGGGTAAGAAAAAACTCTATGCTTCAAGTCCATCACAAAAAAACAAAACAAAAATCACAATGGCGTTAAATTAGGGAAATCTTACTGATATACATCCATTAAGGCAGTTGACAGTACATCTCTCTGTTCTTCAAAGCCACAGCTAACCAAAACAGCACATGCCATGGAAGAGTTGCAAAAAAAATGAAAGTAAGAAAAAAGTATAGAATGCGTTTAATTTTTAGTTTCCTTTTTTCTTTTTCTTTTTCATATTTTTAATAATTTTGTAGAATGTTGAAATCTCAAATTAGTGTGAAAACACTAGTGCTTCTTTAGACCCCAAATTGAAAATTACGGCTAGATTGCTTTTACCCTAATTTCTCAAAAGTGTGTAATAAGAGTAAATAAGCGCAATATGCCGATAACACTACTCTAAGCCATATCCAACCACAATGAACAATAAAAGTAAAGCTTAAAGAGTAGGGAAGAGAAATAAAAACATAAGATAACACTAAGTTATGTTATCGAAGAGAAAACCGAAGAACTAGGCGAAAAACCCCTTCGTGACCCTCCAAGTCAAAATTGATCCACTAGTAAATATAGTTGAAGTACACAAATAACAAAAGACCCTCCAAGCCTAGTCTATCCTATATACTTGAGCCTTCCAAACTCCTGCTATTAACAGACTTCTCGGAATCTTGTCTTCACTAGCTTTCCAGATCCCGCAATTCAACCCGATTGCATTTACCACTAAATGGCTCCTTCCAATGCTTCCCAACGACATCGAAATTTTACTCAACACTCAGATTGGGTGTGGTAAGTGTTTGGCCTAAGAATCTCTCAACAATGTAGAGATTGAGAGGTAGGAGTAAAGGAAAACTAAGAGAAAATGTGTAGATAATTGTGGGTATAACAATCTCTAACTCCCAAGTGTATTTGCTAGGGTTTTCTTTCTAAAAACACTCCTTACAATTCGTAGGTAATGAGAATATTTGTAGTATGGGTAAAGAATTTGGTAAAGCACTTTATCTTTTTGCCAAACAGAATGTTTCACGAGTACCTCGCGAGATGGCCCTTTTCGCAAAACACTCACAAACTTAATAGCCTATCATGAGTTTTCAGCTTCTAGTCATGTGCTTCACACGTGGCCTTTTCACGGGTTGGGCTAGCAACCTCTCAAGGATCTAGAGATGGAGCGATAGGAGTTAAGGAAAACCACAAGAAAATGTGTAGATGATTGTGGGTATAACAATCTCTAACTCTCAAGTGTATTTTCTAGGGTTTTCTCTCTGAAAAGTACTCTTTACACTTTGTGGGTAATGAGGGTACATATAGTGTGGGTAAAGACTTGGTAAAGGAAAACACAACTTTTTCCAAATAGAAACTTTCGTGGGTCCTACGTGGGTTGGCCCTTCCCACGAGACAGTCACGAAAATGACAGTCTGGCATGATTATTCATCTTCCAGTCATGTGCTCTACACATGGCCTTTTCAAGGGTTGCTTCTCATGAAGGACTCACGAGCTAGTCACGAAATCCACTTGTTCAACTTTTAAAGCTTAATTCTTCACTGATCTCTCACACTTATCCCTTACAATTAAACCCACATACATACAGGGAAAATGACTAAGGAAATTGCAATCAAATTTGGTATGGAATTAAAGCCAACACAATATAGTTGGAAATTACAACTTTATAGAACCAATAGCACTTACTGTTATGAAAGTGTTGTATAAATATTATGGACGTAATACTTTTTATTTTAATTATACCAACTATCATATTAATTGACTTATTGACTTAACATCTATCTTCTTAATGGAGATAGATGAAAATAACATTTTGAAAATGATTTCAAATGTGAAATAAAATTTTTTGAACATTAGAGAGAAGTATGAAACCCTATGAATAAGGGATTTTTTTTTTTTTTAAAGAGGAAAATTAATTAAATAAAAAGGGACAATTAAAAGTAAGATTTAGTAAAGTTTTATTATTTATGAAAATCCTATAAGGAATATTTTTATTTTACGTTACATTTGACTTTGCATAAGATATTTTGTTTCAACTTTTGCATACACTAAAAATTGATTAGTGTCTTGCTTTAATGATAAAGATATATAATTAGAAACATACGCCATAGGTTATGAAACTCTCTAAAAATTAAAAAATAAACATGGGTTTAAATCACACTAAATAATCAATATTTTAATTTTAATTGCTTAGCTAGAGAGATAGACAACGAATTAATGTTAATATGTTAACATTTAAGCCGAGGGAGAGAGAATAACAAATGGGTATAGGTTTTTCTATATAAAGGGAGCTTTCAACATGCCGATGGAAGACCACAAAACTACGCAGGTCTACTTTTGTTCGTCTTGTCTTGTAGGCCAATTCCACATTGGTCTGAAGTTCCAGACACACAACACCTGCCTTGAGTGCTACAGCCTTGAGAAGTGCAACACCACAATATCTTGAGGTAGACCCATATGTATATAATGTAAATGGTCATTTAGAAGTTCTTTTTGAAGGGTTATAATTATTTTGTACAATCCTAACTTTGATGTTAAAATTATGAGTGCTGAAAGATTGGTCATAGTCACTGGCAGCCGTGCAGTTCTATTGAAGCTAAGACAGAATGTGGAGGCTGAAGATAGGAGAGGGTAGCAATGATCCTTACCTCTTTAGCACAAATAACTTCGCTGGAAGACAAACATGGGTGTTTGACCCTGAAGCTGGTACCCCAGAAGAGCGAGCTGAGGTTGAAGAGGCTCGCCAAAATTTCTACAAGAATAGACGTCAAGTCAGGGCCAGCAGTGATCTTATATGGCGAATGCAGGTACCCTTCAAGCCTCCTATCGTCCTAGCTCTCCTCTCTCCAATTTATACTGATATGGTTTTCTCCACAGTCCAAGTAGTGATTTTTGCTTTTTTAGCTATGAGTTTTTAACTTTGTATTTTGTATGGTTAAATCCAATACATCCTATATATAGAAGTTCAACCATTGTATTGAAATTTTCACTTACTAATTATTATTATTATTTTTAGTAATAATCGCATCTTTATAGTTATAGATTCTCTTCCTCCATTTGTTTCTGAAAGTAAGCTAGATCATTTACGATTCAAATTTTGTTTTTCTGTATCAAGGTTAATTTACTTGATATATAACTGTTACTTTCTTCTTCTTTTCATGTTTTCCTTCGTTAATATGAAACGGGGGAAAGCCAGAATCTTAATTGAGGTGAGTCAAAGTTTGAAAATACTTTTTTCCATAAAAATCCAAACCAATATCCATTTTGTATTAACAAATTATTAACAAAATAATAAATACAATAATTGTTTTTGAATACATTGCAACACAATTTTCTATCATAGTGGAACTTGACTTCTTTTAAAATAAATTAATGAGAGAAGTAGATTGTGGATATTAGTCATACATAACCGCATGAGTAAAAAAATTATATTAAGTAGATATAAAAAATTTGACAAAATTTAGTTACAAAGTTGATCGTAGCCTAAGGCTATAACATTACTCAATATTGTTAACATTTTTACATATTTTAAAAATCTAACAATTGGATTGCATGTTCTTTGCACTCTTAACACACATGTCAAATTTTGTGCCAATAGGGTATTATTTACTATATGATCTATACGATTATATTTATGCATAATTTTAAACTACAAAACTTGTAATTTAAACAATTTCTTGATGACATTGCTATTGATCTTTAATTTTCTAGAAATTTTACAAATATAGAGGATATATGAAGAAAATGTAATTCAACAATGGATTTGTCGAAATTCACCTCCAATAAAAAGATATTCAGTAAAGTTGTGGCCTCAAGCTACAATGAATTTTGTAACTAAACTTTGTTAAAAAAAAAAATAATAATGAATTAATGAGAGAAGTAGGCCAAAAGAATAAATAAGTATTAAGTTTAGGATAAAGTTTAGTTACAAAATTGGTTATAGCCTAAAACTACAACCTTACTCAATCAAATAAGCATTACTACATATTTTGAAAATTTAATAACTAAATTATAGATTATTTACTTTCTTAATACACATGTCAAATTTTGTGTTAATCGAATATTATTTACTATATGATTTATAAGCTTATATTTTATGCATAATTTTAAATTACAAAAATTTTCAATTTAAACAATTTATTAATGATATAGCTATTGATCTTTAATTTTCTAAAATTTTTGCAAGTATAGATGATATAAGAAGAAGATGTAATCCAATGGTAGATTTGTCAAAATTTCACCTCCAAAATATATTAAGTAAGGTTGTAGTCTAATGTTACAACCAATTTCCTAGTTAAACTTTGTCCTTAAGTTTAAATGACACAACCACCAAAGCAATTTAATGCTTTCGAATTAAACTCAGTGAAAGCTCAAATTTGTGTAAAAACAAAAGAGCTTGTTTAGACCCCCCCAAATTAAAATTACGGCTAAATCATTTTTACTCTAACTTATACTAAGTGTAGAACAAGTGTAAAGAAGCACAAACAACTGTTATCACTACCCTAAGCCATGTTCATCTATTATCAACAATAAAAGGAAAGATTAAGAGTAGGGAAAAGAGATGCAAATACTAGATAACACCGAGACGTGTTATCAAAGAGGAAACCAAAGAATTCAGCGAAAAACCTCTCTGCGACCCTCCAAGTCGAAATCGATCCACTAGAGAATAAAGACCCTCCAAGTACAAAAGACCCTTCAAGCCTAGTCTACCCTATGTACTTGAGCCCTCCAAGCTCCTGTTACCAACTAACTTCTCGAACCCTTGTCTTTTCTAGCTTTCCGGATCCCTCAATTCAACCCGATTGCATCTACCAATGAATGGCTCCTTCCAATGCTTTCCAGCAGTGCCAAAATCTCACTTACCTCTCAAGGATATAGAGATGAAGAGGTAGGAGTTGAGGACAACTATAAGAAAATGTGTAGATGATTGTGGGTATGACAATCTCTAACTTTCAAGTGTATTTTCTAGGTTTTCTCTTTGAAAATCACTCCTTACAATTTGTGAGTAATGAGGATATATATAGTGTGGGTAAAGACTTGGTATAGAGATGGAAAGGTAGGAGTTGAGGAAAACTACAAGGAAATGTGTAGATAATTGTGGGTATGACAATTTCTAACTCTCAAGTGTATTTTCTAGGATTTTCTCTCCGAAAAGTACTCTTATAATTTGTGGGTAATGAGGATATATATAATGTGGGTAAAGACTTGGTAAAACAAAACTTCACTTTTTGCCAAACAGAGAGTTTCAAGAGTCTTTCATGGGTTGGCTTTACTCGCAAGACACTCGCGAAAACCTCCAACCTAGCATGACTCTACATCTTCCAATCATGTGCTTTACATGTGGCTCTTTCATGGATAAGCTTCTCATGAGGCACTCACGAAAACCACTTGTTCATCCTTTGAAGCTTGAGTCTTCACACTATCTCACACTTATCCCTTAAAATCAGAAACCCACATACATACAGGGAAAAATGATTAAAGAAATTACAATCAAATTTGGCACGGAATTAAATCCAACCCAAAATAGTTGTAAATCACAACTTTACACTCATGTACAATCCACAAAATATAGAGCGATTTTAAGACCACAAACTATTCCACAATTTTAATGTGACATACTATAAGTGATTGCCTATCACTTAGACATGAATTCGCCATTTTTTTTCCATGATTCACACTCTGCCACGTTATAGTTGTTGCAAAAAAGTTATGTAATACTTTGTAGTAATAGATATTTTCCAAAATAAAATACATTAGGTAAATATGGCAAAATGGGTTAAAATTTGCTGACCCAACTCGAAAATATCTGACTCAAATCCAAATATTTTTACTCAAAGCACAAACAAGTTGACCAGTGACCTGACTCAACTTTTTTTTTTTCGTAGATCAACCTGAACCTGAACCATTTTTAAAACATTTTTTTTTTGTAGAAAAACATTAAGACATTATTGATTTAATTGTTTGTTGTGAGTTTTACAATATACAAGTCAAACTCAATTGGCAATATGTAATGGACATTATTATTATTAATTTATATATATACATATATATAAATAAAAATAATAAATAAAAAAACGTACATCAATTTTTTTTACCTTATTTGGATAATGCCATTTAGAAATACTTGTTTAACATCATTTAGATAATGACTTTAAGGAAACAATTGAGAACTTTACATAACTGCATGCAAATGAATCGAAATATGAATGATTGAGGCATTCTGTAATGAGTAAAGATTTTAAATATCAAATAACAAAATACATGCCAAGATAATTTGATTATAGTAGAGTTAAAAACATATATTTAAAATTATAGACATAGATGAGAAACATTCAATAGTATGAAAAGAGTGAAGCCAAAATATACGAATGAAATTAGCATAAATTATGGATGCTTAGTCCTATTTTAACAATTCAAATCCAAAATAAACGACTTTTCAAAATAAATTATGTTATTTTCTAGAGTGTGTGTTGCTTAACAATGACATGATTTTCATAAAAGAAACCATGTATTAATAAGTAAACAATCAAAATTTAATGTACATTCTCAATTTGAAATAGAGTGCCAACCACAATTGATATTAGAATTTAAAATTAGCTTTCAAGATTGAAAATTTTTTACATGATTTAATTCTTTATCAAATTAGTTATCCAATAAGGCATTTGCAATTTTGTTTTATGTTTTGGGATGTTGATATTGAGTAAAAATGAAACCTTGTGTGTTTGTTTTAATTATCTTTTGCACTATTTTGTTTAGTAAGTTATGTTAGAATTTGTATAATTTTAAAATTATTGAATAAGTATTAATTTGTTTAACTAAACTCATTTTTTATATTAGTGTTGAATTCAAAGTAATGCATTTTATATCAAGTCATTTGTTGCATTACTGTCCAAATGGCAAATACATTTATTTTTCTTTAAAGTAAAATGCTCATGTGAAAAATATCGGTCGACCCACCCAACCCACAATCTAATGAACCTGACCCATCCCTAACCCGCTTAAAATGAATCATTTTGACTTGGAATACGGTTAGCCCGACCTAAACTACCCGTTTGCCACGTCTAATCTCCTAATAAATCTGCTGCAATTAAATTCAAGTAGGTGGGATACTAAAAAGCAATCACATATGTGGATATGGACATATTCAATCACACAAGTAAACAATTTATAATAAGTAGAAATAGGGTCTTATTAATGGGTGCTCTTAGGCCAATTTTAAAGGTTGTTGCATTTGATTCTGACATGAAAGTGGTGGGTTTGTTAAATTAGAATGAACATGTAAAGTAGGAAGGTGAGAGATGTGATATGCAAATGGGTGGTAAAAATAAAAGATTTTTTTTTCCTTTTGTATGTGATAGTGGCTAAAGAGAGTTGAGATAGTAGTGGGTTGTTGTAGTTATTTTACATTGCTATCCCTAGTATGGATGCAATTTTAACATGTTCAAATGAGGGCAATTTTGTACTGTAAGAAGTTGAAAACCAATTGGACATTTGAATTTATCGATTGGGATAAGAATTGTGATAAGTAAAAAAAAAAAAAAAAAATTTGAGATTTGAACAAAAGAAAGATGATAAACGTTAGTGTGGATGGATGAGGATTTGTGATAACTGTATACAATTTGGATTAAANTTTGAGATTTGAACAAAGAAAGATGATAAACGTTAGTGTGGATGGATGAGGATTTGTGATAACTGTATACAATTTGGATTAAAAAATTTTGGAATATTTTAAAGAATTTAAAATTTAAAAGAAAAAAAAATTTTGGGATAAGACTGAAAAACGTCTAAGTATTACATTTGTTTTTAGCTAAACACGTTTTATTTTTATTATTGTTTTTTTTTTCATTTTGTACGTGAGAGGTAGTGGTTCTTTTTTTTTTTTTTTTGAAGAAGTATATTTGTATTTTTCTTTTTGATAAACATAATCGAAGTATTTGAATTCAAATAGATAACAGATACAGATAGGAATCAGACATTTGAATACAAATTGATCGTGAGAATAAGGTTTTTTTTTTTTTTTTGGTATTTTGTTCTCTTTGATAAACATAATTGAAGTATTTGAATTATTATTATTTTGATAAAACATAGTTGAAACCCAAAAAAAAAAAAAATTTATTTTTAGCTAAATACGTTTTGTTTTTTTTTTTTTTTTTTTTTTTTTTTTTTTTTTTTTTTGTACGTGAGAGGTAGTGGGATCTTTTTTTTTTTTGAAGAAGTAAATTTGTATTTTTCTTTTTGATAAACATAATTAAAGTATTTGAATTCAAATAGATAATAAATACATATAGGGATCAGACATTTGAATACAAATGGGTGAAGAGAAAAACATTTTGTTTTTCCCCTTGTATATGTACATAATTGATTTTTTTTTTTTTTTTCCTTTTGTACGTGAGAGTTAGTGGTTTTTTGTTTTTTTTTTTTTTTTGATGAACATAATTGAAGTATTTGAATTTAAATATATAACAAATAAAGATAGGATCAGACATTTGAATACAAATGGGTGGAGAGAAAAAAAAAAATCCATGTGTACGTACATTATTGAATTTTTATTTATTTATTTTTTTTATATAGAACATAATTGAAGTATTTGAATTCAAATAAATAACAAATATAGATAAGAATCAGATATTTGAATTTTTTTTTTTTGTTATGTGAGATAGAATTACCGGTTCAACCTTTTTGCTTTTTTGTAGGAGCGAAAAAACTGTTTTTTTTTTCTTGTGTACGTACATAATTGATTTTTTTTTTTATAAAAAATATTTGAAGTATTTTTTTTATAAATATAATTGAAGTATTTGAATTCAAATAAATATCAAATATAAATAAGAATCAGATATTGAAAAAAAAAAATTGTACGTGAGATAGAATTACTCGTTTAACCTTTTTGCTTTTTTGTAGGAAATAAAATTAAACTAAAGAATATGTTATTTCAGAATTTGTATGAGGATATTTTGGTACACCAAAAGTTGAAGACAAAACAAGGGAATCGTCTTATTAATAGTATAAATTAATCCTAACATAAATTTAGTTAGCTATAGCTAATCATGCGTCAACTCCATTAGGACCTTTAATTCCATATAGATATTGTTCATTTTGAAAAATCAAGAATAAATAAATTAAAAAAATTAAAATCAATTTAAGAGAAAACCGCCTATGATTACACCTAAACTAAGTGACCGTAATCATTTGATCACATGAAATTAAAA
This sequence comes from Quercus suber, assembly GCF_002906115.3. Lineage (NCBI taxonomy): Eukaryota > Viridiplantae > Streptophyta > Magnoliopsida > Fagales > Fagaceae > Quercus > Quercus suber. The sequence goes on along the minus strand of NW_027069949.1, from coordinate 67,378 downwards.
CTTTGAACCTGCAACTGGAAACCTTAATTTCATATGTGAACCTTAAATTTGAGATCAAAGTACTTAGATCATTGGAAGCGACAAATTATTCTAATTCCTAATCATAATTCAAAATGTTTTCAATTCATTGATTACTCTCAAATGAGTCAAATCTATATTAATTTTACCCAATTGAAGTTAGAAAAACCTAATGTTTTTTTTTTTTTTAAGAAAAAGAAAAAAGAAAAAAGAAAAACCTAATTAGATGTACTGGTTACATATTATGGATCCAATTGTATTTAAAATTTACAAGAACGAAACAAAGCACTAAGAAAAAGTGAATTGGATTCGTTAAAAGGGGGAAAAAAAAAAAAAAAAAAAACTAACAAACCTTGGTATCTTTTAGTGTTCAAGTGAATTGGTTAAAAAGTGTCATTGCTCAATGAAATTCTATGGTATTAGTCAGTTTTGCTACTGCTCTTACTTCTAAAGCCTTAGAAATTGTTGACACTGACACCATCCTTTCTTTAATTTACAAAATTATTGCAGTTTTTGAGGGAGAAAAAATTCAAACAAACAATTCCACCAGAAAAGATAGAGGATGGAGAAGAAATCACTGATGAAAAGGCCACAAATGCATTGAGGAGGGCTGTCCATTTCTCTGCAGCCTTGCAGTCTAGTGATGGTCACTGGCCCGCTGAAAATGCTGGCCCGATGTTTTTCGTTCCACCCTTTGTGAGTTATATTGTTGTCATTATTGTTCAAAATTGTGATCATCATAGACTAGTTAATGACATGCCTGCCACTGAATCATTTTGGTGTTCATCTTCATCTAACTGCTAATTTTCTTTATTAAATCCAAAAAATATGCAGGTAATATGTTGCTACATTACAGGACATCTTAATACAATGTTCCCTGCTGAATATCGAAAAGAAATCCTTCGTTACGTATACAATCATCAAGTACATATTCTTTGATGTTTTATAGAATAAGTAATTAGAGTTTTTGTGGAATTTGTTACTTTAGTCTTTAATTTCTTCTTCTTTTTAATTTTAATTTTTTTTTTTTTAAGTTCAAACTTCATGTATAACAACTATGCTAAAAAATATTCAGCAAAAAGCTATGTTATTAATTTATCATTATTAAAATAGAATGAAGATGGTGGCTGGGGATTACACTTGGAAGGTCACAGCATCATGTTTGGCACAGTTCTCAACTACATTTGTATGCGTATACTTGGGGAAGGACCTGACGGTGGTGAGGACAATGCTTGTGCAAGAGCACGGAAGTGGATCCTTGATCGTGGTGGTGCTACACACATACCCTCTTGGGGAAAGAACTGGCTTTCCGTATGTCTTTTTCTGCAAAGTTTCATATCAAATTATAGTTATACATTGATAATAATTTGTATTGTAGATTAAAATCTAATTGCATTGCTTTCACCAAGAATGATGACTATTTGCTGGTAATTAACTCTATTTTGCAATGTTGTAGATACTTGGCGTGTTTGAATGGACTGGATGCAATCCAATGCCACCAGAATTTTGGCTCCTTCCTTCTTTTCTTCCCATTCATCCAGGTTCACACAATATGTACTTATTGCTTCATTAAATAGATCATATTTTACAATTCTTTGTAATTTTGATCCTTCTTACATAGTGGAATGTTTTTGAACACAGTTAGGATAATGTAGAAATAAGGTTTGCCCTTCTATTAGATGCCTCTGCAACTGCTCAGGATTTACTCTTCTTCGACAATAGAACTTTCTATATTTTTATTTTAGTTAAAACTATATCAAGGGTCTCTTGTGCCTAAACTGTAGCCAAAATGTGGATCTATTGTCGGTTGGTGTACATGCCCTTTTCGTACATATACGGGAAAAGATTTGTTGGTCCAATTACACCTCTAATTCTTCAATTAAGGGAGGAGCTCTATACTCAGCCTTACAATGAAATTAAATGGAAGAAAGTGCGGCATCTATGCGCGAAGGTGAGTTTACCTAATTTTATCCTCATGGTCGATATGTGTGCATTCACATATAGGCTCTTTATAATTTCTTCATATGCATTGGTTCTTCAAAACTATTATTACAGGAGGATCTCTACTATCCCCATCCTTGGTTACAAGATCTGCTTTGGGATAGTCTATACGTATTAACTGAGCCTCTTCTTACTCGTTGGCCCTTAAATAAGTTGGTCAGAGAGAAGGCTCTTCAAGTAACAATGAAGCATATTCATTATGAAGATGAGATTAGTCGATACATTACCGTTGGAGTAGTGGAAAAGGTAATTAGATTCTATAGTCAAGAATATCGATTAACATGGCTAATTTAGGCTTTATAACATCAATACTAAAGCCAGTTGCACTTAACAGGCAATATGTTTGCTTGCTTGTTGGATTGAAGATCCAAATGGGGATTATTTCAAGAAACATCTTGCTAGGATGAAAGATTTCATATGGATTGCTGAAGATGGAATCAAGATGCAGGTTAGTACACGTTTTTGTAAAACAATTGTGGAACATTTTACCTATTTTGTGAAGACTTAAATTTGTGTTTATATTGAACATTTTACCTTGATTTATGTCATCTATATGCAGAGTTTTGGTAGTCAATTGTGGGATGCGAGCTTGACTATTCAAGCTCTTCTTGCTAGTGATCTCACTAATGAAATTGGACCTGTATTGGCAAAAGGGCACAACTTCATAAAAATATCACAGGTATGATTTTCAATTCTTAAAAAATGTCATTACCCTGTATTGATTCAAATATCTCAGATATGATTTTCAATTCTTAAACATTGTAAAGGTTAAGGACAATCCTTCTGGAGACTTTAGAAGAATGTATCGTCACATTTCTAAAGGATCATGGACTTTCTCTGATCAAGATCAAGGATTACAACTTTCTGATTGCACTGCAGAAGCTTTGAAGGTAACTAACTTTGTTTAATACTTGATTGAAAAATAGTGTTTCCCTTTACCCATAATCACTTCGTTTGTCACCAATTCTCCTTTGCTTTACAGTGCGGCTTGCTTTTCTCAATGATGCCACCAGAGATTGTTGGTGAGAAAATGGAACCTGAGCGGTTGTTTGATGCTGTGAATATCCTGCTTTCCTTACAGGTGAAGATTAACTTTCCCTAGTGGTGTATCTTTATGCATACTTATTTTGAATTTGTAGGCATGAATAGGTCATTTACGTTACATTATTACAATAATTCTAGGACCATAACTTTTCTCACAATTATTATATGTGTTGGGAAATTTAGACTCCGGTTGATAGAATTAATAAGTTTTAAACTCAAGTTGTTAATTAGATTTATTATGAATAAACCTTGTTTAAAAAAATAAAAATAAAATAAAAATAAAAATAAAAATAAAACATCAATGAAAGCTTGGATTTATGTGATAACACAAGAGCTTGTTTAGACCCCTAATTAAAAGTTACGACTAGATTGCTTTTACTCTTACTTAATCAAAGTGCCGAACAAGAGTAAATGTGCGCAATGAATCGATACTACTCTAGTGCATAAACATGAACAACAAACAATAAAAGTAAAGCACAAGAGTGAGGGAAGAGAGATGCAAACACAAGATAAACCAAGACATGTTATTGAAGAGGAAACCGAAGAACTCGGCAAAAAACCTCTCCGCGACCCTCCAAGTTGAAATCGGTTCACTAGAGAATAAAGATGAAGTACACGAATAAAAAATAAATAAAAAATTAAAAAAAAAAAAAAAAAAAAAAACCCTCCAAGCCTAGTCTACCCAATGTACTNACCTGAGCCTTGTTTATGCTGTGAATATCCTGCTTTCCTTACAGGGTGAAGATTAACTTTCCCTAGTAGTGTATCTTTATGCAACTTATTTTGAATTTGTAGGCATGTATAGTTCATTTATGTTACATTTAAATAATTCTACAACCATACTTTTCCCACAACTATTCTATGTGACTAAGTGTGAGTGGTGGAGAAAAAGTAATGGGTCAATGTAAATGTGATAGGCAACCAACCACCGTTTACCACATAAAGATAGCTGTGTTCAATGGTGTGGTAAATAGTTGTGGTTCTATAATAACTAACATTATTATGGATCAACATTTTTAACAAGAGAAAATAATAACGAAATTGAGAGAGACTTTTATTTCTAAAGCTTCTTCCCCAAAATTATCTTTAGTTTTAGTATTTTCTATTGTTATTAAAAATATAAAATAAAAAAATAAAATCAACTCTTTATGCATAATGAAATTCACTTTGAAGGAACTCTGTTAATTTTATTAATTAGTTGTTTGTTTATTTCCTTGTATTTTACTATGTTTATGTTGACAATGCAGAGAAAAATGGTGGTTTAGCAGCTTGGGAGCCTGCTGGAGCTGGGCATGGTTGATGTTAGTACCTTAATCATATTGGAATGATGTTGAAAAAGTCTATTGGAAATACATTAAATTATCTATGTCGAAATTAATGCTTAATTATCTTTTCATCAATAAGAATGGCCCTGTGGATGAATATCAACCTATTGATTAAAGATGAGAGATAGACACTTTAGATATTTGGTCATGTTTATAGGAGAGCGATTAGTGCACTGATGAGAAAAAATGAGTTGATTCAAGTTGAGAGAACAAAAAATTAGGGAGAGCATAAAATATTATTAATAGAATTAAGAAAAAATAAGACATGCCAATTAAGAAAGTAACAACAATATGAGTCATATGGCTTCAGATAAAATATATTTATTGAAAAAAAAAAGGCGAAAAGCACATTTTCGTCCCTACATTTTCACACGATTTCCATTTTGGTCCCTAAATTTTTTTTTTACCGCTTTTAGTCCCTATCCTGAAAAACGCCTATTTTTTTAGTCCCTGCCGTTACATCAGAGACGGAAAATGCTGACGTGGCAAACGGATGACACTGTTGGCTGACGTGGCCATTAAAATAATATAAAAAAATATTATTTGGTATTAAAAAAATTTAAAAATTAATTTATTAATTTTAACTAAGTAAAAAAAATTAAAAACAGAATTAAAAACAAAAAATTACATGGATTAAGATCTAAGAGGGTCAAGAACAAGAACAACAAGAACACAAATCCAAATCTAAAACACAAACTCAGAAATTAAAATCCAAAAACTAAAATCTCAAAACCATCATTTTCTCAAACCCAGCCAAATCATCAAATCCTTAAAACCCCAAAATACCAGATCAATCCAAAAATATAATGGAACCAATCCAAACAAAAAAATCTCAAACTCAGAAAAACCATCTCATGCAAGCAAACCCAGCAAACCACCTCAAACATGAGTCTTGGTCGATCTTATTTCAGCTCCCAAAAATCTCTTCCCACTGTCGGATGCCGATTCTCCTCCCTCCCATCGTAAATATCGATGTGAGCACGCCGCCGCCTCTTCCCTCATCTCGCCGCCGATCTGAGCACGCCACAACTCCCAAACCCAGTCGACTCTTCACCTCCCTTTCCCTCCCAAACCCATCCCGTCTCTTTGCCTCCCTTCCCCTCCCAAACCCATCCCGACTCATCAACTCCCAAAAATCTCTCCCTCGAACCGATCTAAGCATTCCGCCACCGCCGCTGATCTGAACCCAGCCGTCTCTTCCCGCATCTCGCCGCCGATCTGAGCACGCCACAAGACCCTTTGCCTCCCAAACCCAGTCGACTCTTCACCTCCCTTTCCCTCCCAAACCTATCCCGTCTCTTCGCCTTCCTTCCCCTCCCAAACCCATCCCGACTCATCAGCTCCCAAAAATCTCTCCCTCGAACCGATCTAAGCACTCCGCCACCGCCGCCGATCTGAACCCAGCCGTCTCTTCCCTCATCTTGCCCCATGGTTCACTTTTCTCAACCTTCTCTTTCTCTTCACAGTTTCCTTTTGTTAATTTCATAGATGATTTTGTGTGTACTGGTTTTATTAATTTTGTTGTTGTTGTTTTAGCCTCAAGGAGATTATATAGATCTTCACAGAAAGAGATATGGGTACTGCCTTGACCACTTCGAGCACAAGCTTGAGGTGGGTTTGCTGGGTTTGCTTGCTTGAGATGGGTTTTCTGAGTTTGAGATTTTTTTTTTTTGTTTGGATTGATGATTTTGGTGGGTTTGAAAAAATGGTGATTTTGAGATTTTAGTTTTTGGATTTTAATTTCTAAGTTTGTGTTTTTAGATTTGAGTTTGTATTCTTATATCTGAAATTGTGATCTTGGATTTGAATTTGTGGTTTTGTTGTTCTTGTTCGTGACCCTCTTAGATCTTAATCCATGTAATTTTTTGTTTTTAATTCTGTTTTTAATTTTTTTTTATTTAGTTAAAATTAATAAATTAATTTTTAAATTTTTTTAATACCAAATAATATTTTTTATTATTATTTTAATGGCCACGTCAGCCAACAGTGCCATCCGTTTGCCACGTCAGCATTTTCCGTCTCTGATGTAACGGCAGGGACTAAAAAAATAGGCGTTTTTCAGGATAGGGACTAAAAGCGGTAAAAAAAAAATTTAGGGACCAAAATGGAAATCGTGTGAAAATGTAGGGACGAAAATGTGCTTTTCGCCAAAAAAAAAATACAGGTGGCTGTCGAAACTTACTAGTCTATTGAGGATCCATAGTTGATCCTCACAAATTTTGGAACTAAGTCTTGATTATTGAATCATATATTTATGAAAAATTAATCATGTAATTGCTATCCCTCTCAGTTGCTTAATCCCATAGAATTCTTGGAGGATATTGTTACTGAGCATGAGTATGTTGAGTGCACTGCATCGACAATCCAAGCTTTTGTTTTGTTTAAGAAGTTGCACCCAAAGCATAGGAAGAGAGAGATTGACAGCTCCATTAGAAATGCGGTTAGAAACATTGAAGACACACAGAGGCCTAATGGTTCATGGTATGGTTCATTAAATATGTATTATTATAATTATTATTTTGGCTCTATATAGATGTATACTACAGAATAATTTACGTAATGAATCTTCTCTACAGGTATCGATTTTGGGGAATTTGTTTTATATATGGTACATGGTTTGCACTAGGTGGATTGGCTGCAGCCAGCAAGACTTACCACAATTGTCCTACTATTCACAAAGCTGTTGATTTTCTACTTAGAACACAAAAAGATGATGGTGGTTGGGGTGAAAGCTATCTTTCATGCCCAAACAAGATAGGATTTCACCAATCTATAAGCCTTCTGATTTTTTATCTTTTCATAATTAATATCTTTTCATTATGTATGTTAAAATATAAATAAATAAATAAAATATATCTATATATATATATATATATGTAGAAGGAAAAAAAAGTAAGAAAAGTATTATCGTGATTCCTCTGGATGAGCTAAGTTCATAGAGAAAAGCTTTTAGATGTTACACCATTAATGTGAAAAATATTAGAAAATAAAAAAATATTTTAGAAAATAAAATAAGATACCATCATTAGGACATGAGAAAAACATTTTGTTACAGATGATTGGTGCTAATATATTATCTTACGAATATTTTAGAAAATAAATAACATATAATATCCCATTAAAAAATAATTACATATTCTCGTGAATCTCAGGGATATGTGACTAGTTCTATATAATATCTTTGACAAAAAGTAAAATAACAAACTCTTTATGCTTAATTATATAGGAATATGTACCTTTAGAAGGAAATCGAACAAATTTGGTACAAACTGCATGGGCAATGATGGGACTTATTCATGCTGGACAGGTTAGTCTAGTTCAAAAATGATTTATTACATTTTGTGGGTTTTTTTTTTTTTTTTGTGCTAACCTATTACATTTTGTGGTATCATATGCTTTTCTTGAATAATTCTAATAGATACAATTTTACTTGTAATAGGCTAAAATAGACCCGAAACCTCTACATCAAGCAGCAAAGTTGATAATCAATTCTCAAATGGAAGATGGTGATTTCCCTCAACAGGTATCTTCTTATTTGGCATTGCTTTAAATAACATAAAGAAAGAAAAACATATTAACAAGAAAAATTGCCCTAAGGAAAATTGTTTTGCCCTTGTCTAGTAAATTTTGCAGTAGTTTGCCCAAAGATCCAACTTATTGAAGCATGACTTTCTATTTCAAAATTCAGATAGAAAGGGGAGAAAGGAAAATTAAAACATGTAGTAGATTATGCTTTAGTTTTACTTACAATAATTGTAGTAAGGAAAATTATTGAAGCTTGACTTTCTATTTCAGAATTCATTTTGAAAGGGGAGAAAGGAAAATTAAAATATGTAGTATATTTTGCTTACAATACTTTCTGACCACTTATCACATGTTATGATAGGAAACCACTGGAGTCTTCTTCAAGAACTGCATGTTACACTATGCAGCATATAGAAACATTTTTCCATTGTGGGCACTTGCAGAATACCACAAGAGTGTTCCATTGCCATCCAAAACTATGTAACTCAAATGCATAGCGAATTGTTAGTTCTGTTGGAACCATTTAGTTTTTTGTATCTTATCCATCAATAACTTCTCTCTCTCTTTCACAGCAATTTGATGACTGTATAGAAGTTTATTAAATGCACCTGAATAAATGGGAGTAAGATTTACAATATTATATGAAAAGATTGTTGTTTGTGACTATAAAGTTGTGATTTACAACTATTTTGTGTTGGCTTTAATTCCGTGCCAAATTTGATTGTAATTATGTTCAATCTTATATACCCTGTATTTTCTGTGGGATTTCATTATAAGAGTTGTGTGTGAGAGAGAGTGTGAAGACTCAAGGCAAAGTGAAGAGAAAAGAAGTTTTTACGGGTAGCTCGCGAGAAGCCTTCCCGCGAAGTGAAGCATGTGCTCAGCACATAACTGGAATGCAAAGAGTTATGACAGATGGTGACAGCTGGGTTTCGCGAGTGTCTCGTGGGTAAGGCTTTCCCGCGAGATACCCATGAAATATTCTGTTTTGTCAATTTGTTATATCTGTTACACCCTGTCCCTAACCACACTATATATACCCATATTACCCACAGATATTGAGGAGTGCTTTCAGAGAGAAAACTCTAGCCACAACCCTTGAGAGTGAGAGATTGTTATACCCACAATTCTCTACACAATCCATTGTGGTTTTCCTCAACTCCTACCTCTCCATTTCCATATCCTTGAGAGGTTGATAGCCTAAACACTCACCACACCCATTCTGAGTGTCAAGTGAGGTTTTGGTACTGCTGGGAAGCATTGGAAGAAGCCAAGTTTTGGCGGATGCAATCGGGCGTATTGCGGGATCCGAAGAGCTAAACAAGACACGGTTCCAAAAAGCCTTGTTGGAGTAGGAGTTTGGAGGGTGTAAGGTTGAATTTAATCAACCATTGTTGGCTTTATTCTGTGCCAAATTTTCTTGTAATTCAACATTTAGAAACTCTGTATTAGATGGGAATCATGTAAGGACCCATATGTAGTAGATACCTACAAATAGGGGGAAATTTTCCAAACTATCATTAATTTTTATCAACTATTTCGTTAGTACTTTAATCAGAAAAATCACGAGGATACATTTTGTGAAAGAGCTATAAAAAAAAAATATTTTGTTAGTAAGCATGGTTTTGAAACTAATTATAAAACTAACATATCAAGTCATTGAGACTTGAGTTCTAGTGCTGATGTGGAACAATTTATCCACGTGGAACTTGAGTTTTTTAAACTCAAGTTCTATAGAAGTAGATCTGAAGAAGGAAGAAAAAGAAGAACAGAGGAACAAAGGACCAAATTTAGAAGAACAGAAGACCATATCCGGAAGGAAGAAGAAGAAGATCCAAATCCGGAAGGGAAAAAAAGAAGAAGAAGAATAGAGGACCAGATCTGGAAGGAAGAAGAAGAAGAGGAACAAATGTATGTAGAGAATGATGGAACTCGAGTTCCACGTAGATTTCTTTTTCCATGTCAGATTGCTATCACTTGTAACTCGAGTCTCAGAAACTCGAGTTCCATCTTTGAACTTGAGTTTTAGACATTTGAGATACTAGTTGGCTAAATAATTTTGCAAGCTTGACAACTAACTAAAATGTTACAAAAATGATGCTAAATGCACCCAATATATATGTAGAAGGAAAAAAAAGGTAAGAAAAGTATTATCATGATTCCTCTGGATGAACTAAGTTCATAGAGAAAGCTTTTAGATGTTACACCATTAATGTGAAAAAATTAGAAAATAAAAAAATATTTTAGAAAATAAAAATAAGATACCATCATTAGGACATGAGAAAAATATTTTGTTACAGATGATTGGTGGTAATATATTATCTTGCGAATATTTAGAAAATAGATAACATATTATATGTCATTAAAAAATAATGACATATTCTCATGAATCTTGTGGATATGTGACTAGTTCTATATAATATCTTTGACAAAAAGTTAAAATAACAAACTCTTTATGTTTAATTATATAGGAATATGTACCTTTAGAAGGAAATCGATCAAATGTGGTACAAACTGCATGGGCAATGATGGGACTTATTCATGCTGGACAGGTTAGTCTGTTGTTCAAAAACAGTTTATTACATTTTGTGGTATCATATGCTTTTCTTGAATAGTTCTAACAGATACAGTTTTACTTGTAATAGGCTAAAATAGACCCAAAACCTCTACATCGCGCAGCAAAGTTGATAATCAATTCTCAAATGGAAGATGGTGATTTCCCTCAACAGGTATCCTCTTATTTGGCATAGCTTCAAATAACATAAAATAAAAATAAAAAGATATTAACAAGAAAAATTGCACTTAGGAAAATAGTTTTTCCCTTGTCTAGTATATTTTGCAGTATTTTGCACAGTGACCCAACTTATTGAAGCATGACTTTCTATTTCAGAATTCAGGTAGAAGTGGGAGAAAGGAGAATTAAAACATGTAGTATATTATGCTTTAGTTTTACTTACAATGCTTTAGTTTTATTTACAATTATTGCCGTAAGGAAAACTATTGAAGAATGACTCTCTATTTCAGAATTCAGGTAGAAAGGGGAGAAAGGAAAAATAAAATATGTAGTATGTTTTGCTTACAATACTTTCTAACCACTTATCACATGTTATGATAGGAAACCACTGGAGTCTTCTTCAAGAACTGCATGTTACACTATCCAATGTATAGAAACCTTTTTCCATTGTGGGCACTTGCTGAATACCGCAAGAGTGTTCCATTGCCATCCATAACTATGTAACTCAACGATGCATAGCGAATTGTTAGTTTTATTGGAACCATTTAGTTTTCTGTGTCTTATCCATCAATTGTTGCGAAAGCATAACTTCACTCTCTCTTTTGCAGCAATTGATGAATGTATAGAAGTTTATTAAATGCACCTCAATAAATGGGAGTATGATGTACAATATTATATGAATATCACTACAAAAAAGATTGTTGTTTGTGATGAAACTTTTTCGACGACAACAAAAAACTGTCGTAAAAACTAGCTTTTTCAATGACAAGTCTCTTTCATCGAGTATTACTCGTCAAATATTAAAACATTTGTGGCAGCAAAATAAGTTTGTCGAAAATGCTTATTATTTTTGTCGAAAATATGCTTTGTTTTGGGGAGAAGTGTTCCTGCCTTACTTTCTACGACGGCATAAAAATGTTCATCGCTTATAAAGTATTATTTACAACGACCGAAGAAAAACCGTTAGAACTATTAATACTTGTGACAGCTTTTGTGCATCAAAAATATTATGATATAAAAGAATGTATTAGTGACAAACATTTTTTTTTTTTTTTTTGGAGAAAAATTAGTGACAAACATGAAGCCACCGCAAATGGTAAAATATTTTGGAGGGAAAATTCTCCCCATACTTTTCACACATTTGTGACAACATTTATTCATCACAATTATTATTATTATTTTTTTTCTAATTGAGTTTGTATTTGCGACAAACATGCTGACTATCATAAATAGTTAATTTTATTTAAAAGAAAGAATGTATTAGTGATGGAAATGGATCCCTCCTAATAAATAATATTTGCGATGGACCTAAGCTGCCAACATTGGTGATTTTTTTTAAAGGGGGAATTCGTGCCCTTTTTTTTTGTCGTTGTTAATAGTTAAAATTTTCTTAAGAAAAGAAGGTATTAACGACAGTACGGTAAATCCGTCACAATAAAGGTCATTTCCAATAGACATAGGCCATAAAAAATGGTTATTTTCTTTGAATGGTGAATTTTCCTCAATTTTGTCTTCAAACTCTAGAATTTTTTCTTAATTTTTAAAAACAACACAAAAACGTACTTCAAGACCCTCCAAGTACTTAAGAGCTATTTTGGTTATTTCAGAAGTAAAAAGGTATTTTGATCATTTTTTAATGTTCAAATAGCATGTAAAACACTATGAACGTTTAGACTCTCAATTTACAAATTACCAATTCAAGCTTAATATCAAACAATGTACATGCGAAAAATGAACATAAGCTTATAACAAAATTGCTAAACAATCTAAACCAAATAAAATCACATCCACAGCAGAAATTAAATGGCAAAGATTAAGGGAAGAGAGATGCAAACACAAGGACAGTACAACAATGTGTTATCGAAGAGGAAACCGAAGCCCTCGATGTAAAACCTCCCCGCTGCCTTCCAAGCGGTCAATAATCCATTAAAGAATGAAGTTGGGATACATGAACAGCAGAAGACCCTCCAAGCCTAATCTACTCAATGTACCTAAGCCCTCCAAGTTTCTTGCTCCAACAAGGTTACACCAAACCTTTGTCTTCTTTAGCTTATCAAATTCTGCTATAACCCATAGCATCAACCAGTAACCATTGGTCCCATCCTAACTAATTCCCAAAGCACCAAATAGCCTTCTCACAAATGTGGGTATGGTGAGAAAAGAATTTGGGTAAGAATCTCTCAAGGATGTAACAATGGAGAGGGTGAGAGCAGATGAATTTGAGGAGCCTCTATGTAAAGATTGTGGATGGATCAATCTTGTTTTTCTCTAGGGTTTCTTTCTCAAAATTCTCTCTGGAAGCTCTCTACATTTCACAGGTATAAGAGTATATATATAGTGGTAGGTGTTTGGAATGCGAAGAGTCATTTTTCCAAAATAGAGCTGGCTGGCAACTTAGCCTCACAACTTGACTGAGTCGCGAGTGCAAGCCGTGATCTAACTGAATGGCCAGTCTGGACTTTTTGTCCTATAGTGCAATAGCTGGCATGACGATTCAGCTTCTCTACATGCTTCACTTATGTGCATCATCTGGTGGCTTGCTATTCGCGAGCCACCCGTAAGTTCCAGTCACGAGTCCCTGCTTCACTGCACAATCTTAAGCAATTCTTCACACTTTCTCACACGCTACCTTTACATGATTCCCACCTAAATACAGGGTTTCTAAATGCTGAATTACAAACAAATTTGGCACGGAATAAAGCCAATAGAATGGTTGATTAAATTCAACCTTACAATTTTGAAGCTTTAAGGGGCACTTTGGTCATTTTGTTGGTCTTGGGTTGTATTTTGGTTGATTAGAAGTTTATGGATATTTTGGTCATTTTCTAGCTTTCAAGACCCTCCAGGTACTTAAAGGCTATTTTGGTCATTTCAAAAGTAAAATGTATTTTGATCATTTTGAAGCTTTGAGGGCACTTTGATCATTTTGTAGGTTTTGGTTTGTATTTTGGTTGCTTTAGAAGTTTATAGTATTTCAGTCATTTTTCTAGCTTTGATAGGAGTATTTCAGTCATATTGGAGGCTTTAGTAGTTATTATTGGTTACTTGGTAGTTTTTATCAATATATGAGACAACGACATGCATCCATCATGCACCAAACTCATATTCAAAGTTTGACTATTATATTGAAAGAGTGGGGTAAGATATTGGTTTTGGCAAATTTCGATCTTAATTAAATGGTTGGATTGTATGAACAAGGTTAATCATAGTTTCTTAATGGGTAGGTATAATGACACATGGCCATCATGTGACAAAATAAGATCCAAAATCTAACCATTGGATTGGCAAAATGTAGTGAAATATTTGTATTTGTAAAGTATAATTACAATCAAACGGTTAGATTGTGAGAATAGAGCACAATCAAATCTTGCAAAACTTGGTCAAAGTCGATCAAACTTGGTCAATCATTTGGTCAAACTTCAGAGTTCGTTCTAGGACCATTTGATTTGATCAAATTTGGTTGATCAATGAGGTTTTAAGTGGGTTTTGGCTATTGGTCAATGTTTTAAGGTTTTCTCGGTTTTCATGCTTTATCAATTTCAAGTTTTAAAATGGCAAAACAAAGTAGTCAAAAGTCACATGCAAATCCATTGGGGTAATTTTATACGTTTTGGGGTCATTCTTGCAAGACTATTTAAAGTAGTCAAAAGTCACATGCATATTTTTCTTATTTGTGTCCTATCTAACGCTATCTTTTTTCACATGTTTTGACATGTAAAAAAATTAATATGTTTCGATTGTTTTACATGCATTATGGTGATGGATAATCCTAATAGCAGGCACTATCATGTGTGAAATGACGGAAATTGAAATTGATATAAGTTGAAACTGATTTGAATTGAATGTGAGAATGAAGTTTTATAACCACTTATGGTGTTTTACCTCTTTCATTTGAAAAGGAATAATTGAATAACCACTATTCTCGTAAGTTTTCTTTTTAAAATCTTTGTATGCTTCATGAAAACACTTGATTTGGTTATGAGGAATTTTGAAATTGGGGCATTTGAAATTGTATAATTGTGAATGGAATTACTCTTTCCCTCAAAATTTGGTTGTAAGGGCATTTTTGAAAATCTCGCCTTGAGGGCATTGTTGAAAAGACTTTTTGGATTTTGGACCCGATTTTAAAAATTTTATTATTTTAAAAAACTTTGGGCATGCAGGCCAAGAAATTAAATTCAAAGGACTTCTTTCTTTATGAATGATTTTGGGATTTCAAGCATTAATTTCAAAAAGGACTAATCAGTTGAAGAAGGTTCTTGATACTTTGGGACCAATGAAAATGTAATTGAGCTCTTAGGCCCAAAGTTTTTTTTTTTTTTTTTTTTTTTTTTTTTTTGTAAAGTTTTGAGTCTTGGAAAGCCCAAGATTTGATTGTATGAAAAAAAAAACTTTGGGGCTTCGGGCCTAAGAATTAATGTTTATTGAGAATTGCTTTGTTTTGATGTTAGGCATTTGGTGCCAAATATTTGTAGATAATTACGGAAATGCATACAAGAGAGAGCTGAGTAGGTTAACTACCAAAATGGATGGGCGCATCATTATCAACTTTGTGCATTCCTACTTACTAAAACAAAGCTGTAAAATTGTGAAGGTCATATGAAGGAGACATTTAACTGCAATATGGATGGTAGTACTAGTAGTACAGTTGGGCATTTTTTGTTTGGTGTCATTGTGGCCTGTACCATTAAATGGATTTGTAAATACTAGGTTCAACAACTTTTACCACATATGCAAATTTAAATCTTACATACACATTTGGATCACTTGCATTTCAAGTTCGCATTACTTCTCATCAAAAAAAAAAAAAAAAAAATGTTCGCATTACTTTTACATCTATCTTTTAATTGCAAAAATGTCTCCAATAAAAAGCTGATCTAGCTTGTGGGAAAACATGGGAGCACAATTTTATTATAAAGTAGCCCCAAGTTTTGAAATCGATTAAACATATAATAAGCTAGGACTAAAAGTCACATGGGACACAAGAAATTATTTACTCCTACAGGAGGAAACCTCTCTCCTCTCATAGGTGTGAGTCCCACAAAGGGGTTCATATTTGTTGTGAGATGAGGGAGGACTCTTCCTGTAGAAATGAATAATTTCACGATTAATTGATTTAATACAAAGTAAATTTGAATAGCATGAACCTATGCAGAGCAAGGAGTAATTAGTATCAGATGCAATGATGAGGGAATTTGCCACGGGATGAACAGAGTGATAAAAAAACTAGTTAGTTCCTAAATTTTATTGAAAGAATAAACAAATGAGGGAATCAGTTACTTAGTTCCTTGGTTTTAGGCGGAGGTTTTAGGTTATTTTGATCATGTTATTATTTAGGGATCAATTTCAGTGGGCTTTCTAAAACAATTAACTATTTATGAAATTGGGCAAGACTTAGGTACAGTACTTAGGTGTTGTTCCTTAAGTTCCCCTCTTAAGATTTTGCATATGGATTTTTTCTCATATGATAGAAGTGTATTTTTTTAGTTAAGTAGTCATATGGCTAAATTTTAAGATAGGAACCTAAAGAATAACATATAAGGTACTGTACCTAAGTTTTGTCTTATGTTGTTAGTCGTATACCCGAGCAATAGTAGTAATATTTTTTAAATCAAATTGTTACCTCTCACAAAATTCAGATCCATCCCAACCTCGTAAATCAAATTATTTCATTCATTAGTTGTATGTTATTAATTCTGAAACAATAATTATTTGTCCTATTCTCAGCAAATTTTGTGGTTGTATGTCATGGTCTTATCTTTTAAGACTCAAAAGTTATCATATTTATAATTGGGTCATGTTAATGGTTGCCCTTATGACAATTGTTAATAAATCATATTAGAAAAATTTTGATATCACTTTCATGGGAAATATAAAAAGCTATCAACAAAATTAATTGCTTTACTATTTTCCCACAAAATATTTCCAAAAATAGTTTCCACATCAATGCCCTTAAAGCATTCGTTAACATTTCCAATTATTAAATTGCTCCATTCTTTGATTTTGTCATTGCAAAACATAAGTTGAACATAAGCGCTGACCCTTTCTCTACATTGTAAATAAAGAAAAAGAAAGCTTTAATTTATTGCCTGAACATCCTCCAACTTTTAAATCGTTTGGTCTGGGGTATGTGAATTCTTGATTTTCAGGAAATTGGGTGAATTTGGTTATTTTATTTTATTTTTGGTAAGTGAATTGGGTTTCTGATGAGTTTGGAAAATAGAACAAAATTGAAAATAGCGTAGACTAATTTTGGTGCTAATCGTTATTAAACAAAATTTCCATGATATAACAATTAGGCAAAAAAGAAAAAGAAAAAGAGAAGATTACGTCTTTGCAGATTTCTTCTAGCTAATATGTGAATCAATCATATAACAATCTACACCACCAAGCCTAAAATTGCCTATATTTTTGTAAAATTTCCAACAAATTAGATTAGCCATAAAAAAATTTATTGAACACACCACAAATATATGTAGAAATTCATACAAAAAACATAAGAGGTTAGTGAAAGCAGTTTCTCTTCACTCTCAGTTTCATTTTCTACATTTTTGTAATTTACATGGCAAACAATGAGCTTCCAGTTATAAGTACATATTAACATGGAGAAAATGGGCAAATGCCCTTTTCATGCAAACAAAGCAGCATTTTGCCCCATTTTCCAAACTAATTAGGGAAATGCCCCTTTTTTGAAACTCGGTTTTCTCAAAATCGAGTTAAGCCCTATAATAGCGTTTTTAAGGAGTCTATAATGACGTTTTAAATACCTATAGTGGTGTTTTGGAACTCGAGCTCCATGAATTCGAGTTATAGGTAAAAAAAAAAAAAAATTGCCTATAACTCGAGTTCATGTAGCTCGAGTTCCAAAACCCCACTATAAGTCCTTAAAACGTTTATATAGGCTCCTTAAAACGCCACTATAGGGCTCCAAAATTATTAAAAAAAAAAAAAAAAAAAAAAAAAAAAAACTCGAATTTTAGAAAATCGAGATAGAAAAGAGGGGCATTTCCCTAATTAGTTTGGGAAAGTGGGCAAAACGCCACTTTGTTTGCACGAAAAGGGCATTTGCCCATTTTGGCCATATTAACATTCCTTCTAGACAGTAGCCATGCTTAACTTAAGGCCAAATTCAATGCCATAGCCTTCAAACCATGCTCCATACCCTTACAATAAATATTTGAGTATTTCTATGATGATACTTAATCCAAGTACATTAGCAACGTAAGTACCCTGTGAAAAACTACTTTATTTAAAACTTACTTCATCTCATGGTAATTTGTAAATTAGGATAAATTAGGATAAAGCAACTGACTTTTTGTTAAGTAATTGACATGAGCTCTTTCAAGTGGAAATAATGAAGAGGAGAATTTTACAGAACTCACATAACTAGAGCGATAAGTGCTAGTTTTCACAATTGATTTTGTATGTATCAAAACTAAATTAAAATTATATATATATATATATATATATAATAAAATAAACCATGTCAAACATAAAATTTCATTGATTAGGTTCAACTATAAGAAAATGTAAGCATACAACTTTCTAGTTGATGTTAATTCTTCTGAGCAAGCCAAATATATTTCAACATGAACAGTCCGATGTAATTGGTTAGAATGTGCTTTGGTGGTGGAGGGCATAACTAAGACATTTCAATAATTTTAGAGTCTGTTTAGATACAGCTGAAAACTAAAAACTAAAAACACTGTAGCAAAATAATTTTTAAATGTGTAAATAATACCGTGGAACCCATTTTTAATTTTTTTTCCTAAATAAAGTGGTTGTGGGTCCTGTGAATAGTGCACAATGTCTCCTGCACAGTGTGATCCACGTGCATGAACAGTACCTAAGCTACCCTCTGTACCTAAGCCCTCCAAGCTCTTATTCCAACGAGGCTTCTCAGAACCGTGTCTTGTCTAGTTCACCGAATCCCGTAACAAGCTCCATGTTGCATCTACCATTCTAGGCTTCTTCCAATGCTTCCCAGCAGCACCAAAACTTCACTTGACACACTCAAAGGGTGTGGTAAGTATTTGGACTATCAACCTCTTAATGGTATGGAAATAGAGAGGTAGGAGATGAGGAAATACCCAAAACAAATGTGTAGAGGATTGTGAGTATAACAATCTCTAACTCTCAAGGTGTTTGGCTAGGGTTTTCTCTCAGAAGCTCTCTTTTACATATGTGGGTAATGTGGGTATATATAATGTAGGCACAAAAAGTATGAATCAGATTGGACAGGCTGGCAGAACAAAATGTCTCGCGGGTGTCTCGCGGGAAGGCCTTACCCGCGAGATACTCGCGAGACACAACTATCTCCATCTGGCCTGACTCTTCGTATTCTTGCATGTGCAGGGCACATGATATACTTCGCGGGATGCTAAGTCGCGAGATACCTGCGAAACCTTCTTCAGTCTTCAAATGCTTGAGTCTTCACACCACTCTCTCTATCATACAACCCCTACAATGAAATCCCACAATAAATATAGGGTACAACAGATTGAAAATAATTACAATCAAATTTGGCACGAAATATAAGCCAACAAAACATATAGTTGTAAATAACAACTTTACAGAGTTCAATATATATATTGATCCCAAATTCCAAATTAATAATTTTGTCCCTCATATTTTATTAGAAGCTACAATTAAAAAATATAGAATATTATTATGCAGCTAGGTTAGTTAAAAATTACATGTTTGTGAGTATATAATGTTTTTTGTATCTCTGATAAATAAGTTATATCTTACAAGAATTTCATATGGGAAAAGAAAAGGTTACTTATATTTTAATATTGTGATTATATGAAAAATTCTCTTCCAACTTTGTCAAAAATGGCATATCCAAACAAAATTGTCAAAAATTGAGGTTTCAAAATAAGAAATATTATTAAATTACCCCATCCTAAACTATCAAATTATGATTATTATTATTATTATTATTATTATTATTATTTAAAAAATGGCACACAATATTGACTTTCAGGTAAAGTTTTTGTGTATGTGTGTGTGTGAATATATACATATGTGAGGGGGTAAAGCCCAGCCATACATAGTGGGCCTAAAGCCCAAGGAGAAGATTAGTGTATATCCGAGGAGGATAAAATTGTCAAAGAGTGTTTCGTGTGAAAGAAGGATACATGGGGACGAAGAAACTCTGTCCGAAGAGAGCTTCAGTGTTCCGAAAAGACGATCATCCTCGGATGAAAGGATTTTGGGGTCATGTAAACATTTGGGGGGTTTGAAGGAGTTTACTAGTGACTTCAGCAATTTGGATAAACTCTAGACACGCTTGGAGATAAGAGGAACGGGGAAATATCTAAAAGGAAAAGCTGCCACCACCGTATTAAATGCACTGTAGCAACTATTCTAGCCGTATTTATGTGGAGAAGACCTCTGAACAGTACAACTGGAGCTACCGTCATTTACAAAATCTAAGGGAGATACATGACATGACATGCACTCAAGTAGGGAGCTGGATGAAGAACAAGTGGACGATAGGGATGGTAGTGGAGGAAGATATATAAAGAAAAAAGGTTCCTAATGAAAGGGGGAGGAGAAAAAAAAGAACTGTAACCTGTATCCAATCTATCATAAGTCTCTTCGGACTTGAATTTACTTGGTCTTTACGTGTACTTTTATGCTGGTTTATACTTGTATGCTGTGATCAACCGCTCTTAGCTCCATAGTTAACCTAGTTCTATCACCCACGCTCTACAAATTTATTATTTTTGGGCTTGGACCACAAATCCAGACCCTACAATTCGCGCCGTCTGTGGGAAGAGCTTGAGTATACGTGGAAGCAACAGCAGTTGATAATGGCTGAACCAGGGCAACAATTAGTAGAATCTAGGGCGTCCCAGCACATAGACCCTTTTCTCAATTTGGAGTAGAGACAAGATCGTGACGGCAGCGTGCATACTACGCATCCTGAGCGAAGTCAACCGCATAGAGGAAGTCACGTGTCTCACGCAGAGAAGAACAACATGCAAATGGAAATTGAGAGGTTAAGAAGGGAGTTGTGCCATGCAAAAAGAAAACGTATTTCTTCACATTCTGATGAGGATTGGGGTGACGAGCAAGATGTCACTTATGAGCAGAGGTCTCGAACACCAATCAGTGAATCCTTCTCATATGAAGAGGAGCACCGTCGCAAGAAGCAACTTCGGAGCCCATCACGTGGAGGGGTAGGAAACGATGCTATAAGTAAGGCTTTGAATCAAATCTCTAGATCACCCTTCACACAAAGGATTGAAGAAGCGAGGCTTCCTCGGTGTTTTAACCAACCAACCTTTACCATTTATAATGGTAAAACAAACCCTGTGGAGCATGTAAGCCACTTTAATCAAAGGATGGCTGTCTATTCTAGAGATGAAGCTCTGGTGTGTAAGGTCTTCCCCTCCAATCTTGGACCGGTTGCAATAAGGTGGTTCGATAACTTGAAAGCAGATTCCATCAATTCCTATGAAGAGCTCACTCAAGCTTTTGGTTCACCTTTTGTCACATGCTGAAGAGTGGCTAGGCCCTTGTCTTCTCTACTATCCTTAAGCTTGCGTGAGGGTGAAACCCTAAAGGCATACTCGGATAGGTACTGCGAGATGTTTAATGATATGGAGGACAACTTTGATGCAGTGGCCCTTGACACGTTCAAGCTTGGCCTCCCTACTGACCACAGTTTAAGGACGTCCTTGTCTAGTAAACCTGTTACTAACATGCGTCAGCTCATGGATCGTATTGAAAAATATAAAAGGGTTGAAGAAGATCAACAACAAGGGAAGGGTAAGGACAAGGTTATCCCCTAAGAAAGGAAGGATTTCAAGTCAGACCGTTACAACAACAACAAGCCACGAAGAGATTTCATAGGGCAGTCAGGATCAACAAATGCTCAAGCAGTCAATACAGTGTTCAAGGAGCCAGTCCACCAAGTTTTGGAAAAGATCAAGAATGAACCATTCTTTAGGTGGTTGAGTAAAATGGTAAGGAATCCTGAGAGGTGCAATCACAATCTCTATTGCCCGTATCACCAAGATCATGGGCATACCACTGAAGACTGCAGAAGTTTGTGGGATCATTTGGACCAACTGGTCCCTGAAGGTAGGTTAAGGCACCTCTTGCATCACTCCAGTGGCCGAGGAGGTCAGATGAATTCCGAGCTTGAAAGGAATGATTCTTCGAAACCTTCATTAGGAACCATTAACGTCATTTTCGCAGCACCAAGAAGAACAGGGTCCTGGCCGTCCAAGGTTATGTCGGTATCTCGGTTACCGGCAGGGGAATTTGGTCGAGATCCAAGGAGCGCTAGAATGATTGTTCAGCCAGTTTTAGGCTTCTTGGACGAAGATAAGATTGGAACCATCCAACCTCATGACGACGCTTTGGTAGTCACCCTCAGAATTGAAGGATATGATGTGAAAAGGGTAATGGTAGACTAGGCAGCGCAATGGAGATAATGTACCCTGACCTCTACAGGGGGCTGAACCTCAAACTTGATGACTTGACACCATACTGTTCTCCATTGGTTAGCTTCGAGGGAAGAATTGTCACCCTGAAGGGCCAGATACGGCTACCTGTGCAGACTAGCTCGGAAGTAGTGGAAGTAGACTTCATTGTCGTAGATATGTATTCCCCTTATACAGCAATTGTAGCCAGAACTTGGCTACATACGCTATGGGCTGTTTCCTCTACTCTACACCAAAAAGTTAAATATCCATTCGAATGGCGAGTTTGTGAAATCCGTAGAGATCATTCCTCGGCCAAACAATGCTTGGTGGCTGCCATCCAGCACAAGCCCGAAATTGAGTCCTCGGCCAGGGCCGAGGTAGACTTATAGCAATTAAAAAGTCGGGAATCACTCGTCGAAGATCCTGATGAAGGTGTCAGATGTGAGGATCTAGTAAAAGTTTTAATTGGGGACAATCTTGAAAGGTTCCTTCAAGTCAGATCTCAGATGCCTCAACCAGAAAAAGAAGAGCTAATTAATTTCCTTAAGAGAAATATTGACGTATTTGCTTGGAGTGCTTACAAAGCCCCAGGAGTAGATCCAGACTTCATTTGCCACCATCTGAGGGTCAACCCACTGATTGTCCCCAAGAAACTGCTTCCTCGGCGGCCATCTAAAGAACACGCAGATGCAGTCAAGGAAGAAGTAACGAAGCTCAAACAGGCTAGAGCTATTAAAGAAGTTTTTTACCCCGAGTGGTTATTGTACGGTTTTAGACCCATTAAAAACAACCAGATTGTGTAGCCTAGATTAATTAGCCAAGTTGTTACTTAGTCAAATTAAACAATTCTAGGTTAAAACAATCAAACAAACATATCAAGATATAAAGCAGCGAAAAATAAAAGAACACAAGATATGATGACCCAGGAAACCACACGGTAAAAACCTGGGGAGGATTTGACCTAGCTATCCTCAAGGTAAACCTGAATCCACTATGCGAAAGAATTGAAGTTCATACAGAAGGACTACAAGCTCCCCGCTTGACTTCCTAATGCTACCCACCAGTAGAACTTACTGACACGACCACGTGCAAGCTCCGAATCCA
>NW_027069949.1:25938-36951 GCF_002906115.3 Quercus suber | reverse complement strand
GGATAAGAGGAACGGGAAATATCTAAAAGGAAAAGCTGCCACCACCGTATTAAATGCACTGAAGCAACTTTTCTGGCCGTATTTATGTGGAGAAGACCTCTGAACAGTACACTGGAGCTACCGTCATTACAAAATCTAAGGGAGATACATGACATGACTGCACTCATAGGGAGCTGGATGAAGAAAAGTGGACGATGGGGATGGTAGTGGAGGAAGATATATAAAGAAAAGGGTTCCTAATGAAAGGGGGAGGAGAAAAAAGAACTGTAACCTGTATCCAATCTATCATAAGTCTCTTCGGACTTGAATTTACTTGGTCTTTACGTGTACTTTTATGCTGGTTTATACTTATATACTGTGATCAACCGTTCTTAGCTCCATAGTTAACCTAGTTCTATCACCCACGCTCTACAAATTTATTGTTTTTGGGTTTGGGCCACAAATCCAGACCCTACAATATATATGTTTATGTATACATATACGTATATGTTTATGATTATGAAGTATTTAATAAATATTTTATTAAAATATAATTTTACCTCTTTTATTTTTTATATAAATATGAAACTGTATAATTATGCTGATTATAAATGGTCATTTTTTTTATTGTCTTTATATATGAAATATTAAATACAAAATTTGACAAGTATGTAACTCATTATTATTTTGTTTTTATATAAAGCTATTAAATATATATTTATGATAATTATAAATAGATATTTATTATGATTGTGTTTATATATATATTGGACTGTCTATTTTATCATTTAATTGAGATTTTAAATATAGAATAGAAATTTAAGTCCAATCAAAAAATATATATTAGATATTGACATGTAAAATTGTGAGCATATAAAACCTTACGTGAAAATTTTCCAAAGGCCAACTGAAAGTCAATTATTTTTTATTTGATTTATTATAGATTATATTAGGTTTTATATATATATATTAACAAGATGCAATATTTGTAATGTGTTAATTCGCTGGCAGACTGCAGTGCTTCAGAGAATATTAAAAAATTAATTAATGAAATATTGACTTGATCTGGGTTATACAATACACAACATATCACAGATGTGGATCGAATCCATTGAATTATGGACAATTTCATGAAACTTTTGCGAAGTTGTCCTTAGTTTAATTGCCAGACCAACTATAAAAACTTTATTCTTACTAATAATTAGAATAATCTAAATCACTACGGTCTGCAGGTGAGTTAATAAATTATAAGTAATGGAATTCTACAATGATAGAAAAAAAGATTATATTACTCAATTCCTTATTGTACATAATCTTGGAATCTAGTTGGCTAGTGATAATATCGCTTGAATTTGGAGCGACATAGTTCGCTTGTCATTTTATATTTTTCATAATGGCATTGAATAAATTTAAAACGTTAAGGGACTAAATTGCATGGTTTTCAAACCCGGACCGTTCATTGAACCATAAAAGGTAGAGGTTCAAGGTTTTTGAGGACGAACGAGGTTGAACCGTGATGACGTCATAATTAATTTAATAATTATTTAAATTATAAATAAATATATTAAATAAATAAAAATTTAACTAAAAGATCAAAGCAAATGTAGATAGTATTTTTTATAAACATAACTTTCATATACAAATAAGATTTATTAAATTCTAAAAAAAACATAAATAGGTTTTGAATTTTTAAATTATTTTTAAGTCATGACAAAGTACACTTTAGTATCCAATAATTTTTATTTTATGAAATTCAATAAAATAGTTAAGAGACAAATTAGTTCATTTGCTCATGGCCAAGCCCATTTGACTACGTATCATTTTTTTTTCCCCAACTCCCAAGCCCATTTGAATAGTCAATGTTCACCATTTATTATAATTAAAAAATCAAAAGCCAAATGAAGGTGTCCATGCATTTAAAAATTGTTAAAGTTAAATAAATAACAAAACCCAAGAAGGAAGTGCTTGACAGCAAGCAAGAATTACATGTTAGTAGTTGACACTTGACAGCAAAGCAAATATAAGTGGTTGAGACTAAAGTATGCAATAGCAAAGAAAAATTGTTCAGAAGTAGTGAAGAAGTTTATAACATTTTTAGCAATACTTTCACAACAAAATTTATATAAAAAGTTATCACTAGTTCTAATTTGAACCCATCATTAAAATTATTTTTTTTACTTATTACTATTAACTAATATCTATTACTTAAAATTTATTGTGAAATATTGTGAAAATATTATGGTAACATTTTATTGTGATTTTTTATTCTTTTTCCTTTCTTTCCTTGCATCCATACGGACCATACGTTTTTTTTTTTCTTTCTTTTTTTCTCTTTTTTGTCCTCCACACACGTTTCCCATTCCTATCCCCATCCACTTCTCTCATCTGACTCCTCAGTCCTCTCTGCTTTTATTTGTCTTTCTTCATCTCTAGCTTTTCTTTCTCATTCTCTTTCTCTCAAACTCTCACCCTGTCACACACACATCACCGGCGGAGACAAAGCCAGAAGATCTCCCCTCTCATCTCCAATTTCCTTCCTCCTCCAAACTCGACGAAGATCTCCCTTTCTTGCTCAAATCCCTAAATTACCCTTTTAAATTCAACAAATCCATTCTCAAAGCCCTTGGTACTCCTCACCACTGGCCTTTCATTCTCGCCATCATTCACTGGCTCATCCAGATCGCTCTTTTCAAAGACAATCTCTCCTCTTCTGTGTTTTTTTTTTTTTTTTTTTTTTTTTTTATATTATTTATTTTTTTTTTTAATAAGTTTAGATTCAAAGGAAGCAGGGAACCGTGAGGAACGGTCTGATCATGGTTCTCAAAACTGTGAGGTCCAACCACGATTCTCACGGGTCCCTGCTTTTTTCACATAGAACGGTTCTTGATGCTAAAAGAATTGTAAAAATGAGCGGTTCGAGGTCCGGGTTTGAAAACCATGCTAAATTGAACGAAATTAAACTTACAAAATATAATTAATTTTTTGACAAAGTTAAAGGGTGTAGTTTTAATATAGATGATAAAAAAATTAAAGTATATGCATATGTATATGTATATTCATATGTATATGTTTATAGTAATGTTTATGAAGTTTATTTTAAATATTGCATTGGAAAAAAAATGGTTTTGTTCTTTTTTTGATAGATATAATTTCAACTTATGGTGTCTACCAGTACCACATGAGGATTGTTTTTATCATTAGGCTAAGACACTAATCAGTTTTGGCGTTGGCAGGATTTAGGATTTTAAAATGGTAATTGAAAAACAAATGTATTATATTAAAATTGATTAAGCATCTTATGAAAAAATTTATTATTGAAAAATAAAAAATCATTCAGCACAAATATTAGTCCAAATGTATGTTAAGTTTTTCTTTACCATTGGTTTGAGTGCTTGGATTCTAAACCAATTTTTGTATTTGAAGATCATATTTTTCTTACTTGTATCCTATCTAGTGTTACCTTATTTCATATGTTTTGAGATGCAAAAAAAAAAAAAAAAATTAACATCTTTTGATTGTTTTGAAGCTAGGCATTTGGGCCCAAAGTTTTGTTTGATTGTTATTTTTGAGGGTTGGCTTTGATTGGAGTGTCTTTTTCTCGAATGTGCATGAATTTTTGTTCACGTAGAATTTTTTGTTTGTGCACAATTTTGTGTGTTTTGAATTTTGTTTATGTTGAATTTTCATATTTTCCATGGGTTTTGTGCTTGTAGATAGAACAAATGGGCGAATGCCCCTAGTGTGGATATGCTTGAAAACAGACAAGTTAATGTTCCTATGTTTTCATGATGTTCTGTGACTTTTGATTATGGTTGTCAAATCTTTTGATTATGAAAATACCATTAACATTGTGGTAATTTTTTGTGGGGACTATAAGTGATGGTTCACTAACTTCAATGTAATACCATTTTGTTTTATGGTGATTTTTTGTTGGTAAGTAGAACTGATGGCTCACAAAACTTATTATAATGCCTTTGATTTATGAATTTGTATATATTGTGACATGTGAAACTCATTAGTATTGCAACAGTAGATTTCAAGCTTACAGGGGACTTTTGAATAGACTCCAATCTTATCTAAACAAGAGATAAACTCAATGGATTTTAAGATTGCAGCAGTAATCTACCAGGAATTAAAAATAAAAAATAAAGAAAACAAAATCTACCCTTAATTTGTTTTAAAGACACCAAGAACCCTAACTATCAATTGCTGGCAAAGTGTATATAGATAAATAAATATAATATAATATTATATATATGTGTGTGTGTGTGTGTGTGTGTGTGTGTGTGTATAGACACACATATACAACAACAGAACTTACAATCTCCATCAACTTCACCATTAACATTATCTCCGTCAAATGTCTCCACATTGTTTTAAGAAGTACATCTACATACATATCATAAATTGTTACTTACAATATAGAATAAGTTGTACGATTAACATACAAAACAAATGTAATAATACAAGTCTGTATTATTACATACATACACATCCCATTATGGCAAACACCTCTGCCTGATTTTGACTTCCCCAAACCTATTAGACAAGATAAGCCATATTACAAACATGACCCAGGAGATTACTAGAGCTATTGTCAACTTCTTTGCTTTCTTTTCAGAAATCATGCGTGCAGCCTTGGCTCTTTCAGCCTTACTTTTTGCAACTTGCAGATCTTCCAATGTTGCATCTGTCAAGGCGTGTGCTTGCTTCAACTCTTCATTAGCAACTTTCACTACATGCTCCAATCGCTTGAATTTGGTTATAACTATAAGTGTTGTTGTTGTGCCACGCGTACAACAAATGCTGGTGTCTAACCACTTGAAGAACTTGCATGCACGGTCATCGTCCTGCACAATAAAATACAACACATAAACAGGATTACAACAAATTGGTTCTTTAATGCGTACAACACAAATATTTTGCCAATACTTGGATATGGTACTTACTGGCAACCAATAGCGACAACTATAAAACTTCCTACCAAATGTATGAAGTTTCAGGGAAGTCCAAATGATGCAGTTCTCAACGTCACAAAAAATAGTCATTAGAACTGGAGAGATAGTTACTCGTTTCCGACATTGGCATATTTTTCTCTTGAAAAAGAAAAATAGAGGATAAGGTGCATATGTAAGTTATCAATATAACTGAAGAAATAAGAAAGCTAAATAACATCAACCTAATAATCAATCTCATTGGTAACAAGTTGAACTACTAGTTTGCTACGTAATTTAAAGATAGCAATATCTACTTCAAAAAACAAAAACAAAAACAAAAGGTAGCACAATCAGCTAGGGACCAAAGAGAATATTTATCAAAGTGGGATTAAGACTTTAAACTATTATACACAATTGGATAGGATAAAATATAAGTTTGAACTTTAGGAGACTACTCACATTCTAATTGGTGAGTTATTTATCTTTTTATGCTGATTGTAAGTGTGATATTTATTTTGGGCTAATTGGATTGCATGTTTAATCTCCTTTCATTGAACTTTCACAGGATTGCTGATACAAATATTTACAATTGGAACAACAATTTCTCTTATCAGTAACATGTCTCCTCCCAAAAGGGCCTCTTGACCGTTTCTTACCTACAACAAACTTTCCATGTCAACGGCTAAAAGATTTTTTTTTTTTTTTTTACTACTTCATAAATTATATAAAAGATAGAAAGTCTGATTCCTTCATTTTACTTTTTTGATTATTAGACTGCTAAGCCCCATAATTAGATTGATTATTTCATTTCACAGCTTATGCTCAAGGTACTGGCATAGTCAACTAATCTGAATCCTATTGGTAGGTTATGGGATAAACCCTTATAATAAGTGATATCATTCACTCATGTGAAATGGTAGTAGGTTTAAGTACCCTAGGCCATGGGCCAAGTGTAGCCTCTATCTAGATAATGGGCTAAAACATCTTAAATTGTCTAGCGGTCTGATTCCTCTTCATTGTGTTTATCCTTGATTCCATTTTGTTTTTGGCCTAAGAGCTTAATGGAAAATGGTAGTGGTGGTAGTATAGCCATCAAGATCAAGTTAAAACACTTTGTTGTTTAGGATTAATATATTAGGGACTTTGTCAACAGTTCAGTTTAAGATATATTTAATGCTTTATTATTCAAAATCCTAAAAGCATTATGCACCTAGGGGAATATGACAATGACTGCAATTGCAGGCAACCAACTTTGGTTGCACCTTGTTGCAGGGTATGGTACTTACTACATAGAGATCTCAATATGAATACAAGTCAAATGTTGAAAAGCTCTTTGCTAGTAATAATTATGATGATGCTAGGACTATTTTACTTAACTAATGAAGTTGGAATATTTTGGGACCAAGAGCAGAGCTAGCTAGGAAAAAAAGTGTACATGTTTTAGGTTTAGGATGTAATAATGACTTTAGCTCCATTGTATTGGTTAACATATTTTAGGACCTCCTATAATATTCCTAGTGACGCGTGTGTAGCCCTAATAGATTCTAGGAAAAGGTTTCAATTAGGCCACCATGTTTTGTCAAAGTCTATTTATTAGCAACTACATTACACCATAAGAAAATGGTACCAATTGGCACTATCCTAGCAATTTGTAATTGGCACATTATTATCAACCATCAGCATTATCCTTGCAAGCTATAAACTTAATCTATCATCAATTTACAAAAATGTACCATCTCTTTCCAAATTTTATTTGAACTTTACTCTCCCACGAGTTCCTTACACCATTAGAATTATGTAATCATTCCAAATTCCCTATTAACAAATAATAGTCTGAAGAGAAATTCATGGTAAAATGGTGGGATACATTCAAAATTGCTAGAGTAGTCAATTTTATTCAACAGCCACCAACTTGCCAAGCGAACAATCTCAATTTTTGATTGAAAGATCAAATATTCAATCAAAATTTTACCAAACATTTCCAAGAAAGTGGTAAAGTAAAAACCGAAGGGTGCCCTCTCTCAGCTTAGTGGAGAAAATGACAAAAATAGTAACTAAGAAAATTCAAGTGCAGTACCTAGAAACTAAACACCCGACTAGGCTATAGATTCACATTCACAACATCCAATTTACTATTGCTGACTGACTAACTATTAGCAATTCAATCAATGAAAATGTGCCTAAAGATCAAATCTTTGTAAAAATTCAAAGTAGCTAATAAATAGAGAAGACAAAACTTGCACTCTATCAAATCAAATGAACTAAATTCCAGAAAATGAAAAGAAACCCATTAACAAGAACTAAAATTTGAACAAAATAAGATAGAAAATAGTGAATTTTTTATTTTTTTGTTGAGAAAACTCACCTTAGGGAAGTGGGTTTCACTTTTTTTTTCTTCTGGTTTTTGAGCTCATGCTAATTCAGCTTCTGTTTCATGTGTGTCCCAATTCCCAACTACCATTCATTTCAAGTTTCAAGGAGTACTATCATGGGGGGGGGGGGGGGAGAGTGAAATTGGGGAAGAGGGTGAAATGGGTTTATGGAAGGAAGAGTACACTAGAGGGAACTCGATCTTCGTCGGCATCGGACTGGATTGTCTTCCTTGTGGATTTCTCTTCTGAGCCCTTCGCTAGCATCAGACCAAATTGTCTTCCTTGTGGATTTCTCTGGTGGGCATGGATTTCTCTTCTCGAAGACACAGGTGTTAGGGTGGGAGAGGAGTGAATAGAAGAAAAAAAAATTAAAAAACAAAAAAAAAAAAAAAAAAAAAACAAAACAAAAACAAAAACAAAAACAAAAACAAAAACAAAAGGAAAATGCGACCCTTAAATACATTAAGCTGAGCTACAGTAGTCGAACCCCAAAATAATCAACTGGCGTTTTTCAATTATTTGTTACAGTATTTTCAGTTTTTAGCAAAATTAGCAATATCTAAACGGACCCTGATTCTTGATTTGAAAGTTCAAGAAGAAAAAAAAAGTTCAAACAGAGTACTCTCTCTAATTAATATTATTTCTCCCAGTTAATGTATACACTTAGATCTTCTAATTGTCAACAACCCCCACCCCCTCTTTGCCTCTTGTATTTAAGTCAAATGCTAACAGTTATTTTGAAACCAAGTTTCTTTTTGGCCACAACTTAAGGCAATCATAATTTAGATGCCACTGTGAATGATTGTTTATTATTTTTATACTAGTATGTAACCCATACTTATGCACGAGAATGATAAAGTTTGGTGATTTGGTGATGTTTTTTATGTTAGCTTGGATTATTATACATATAGGACATAGTTTGACTAGAACATTTGGAAGTACTAAAACAGTATTTCCTTACAATTTTCATAATATTGGTTACCTCAAGTTTCTCATTACATTGCTATTACGTTTATAATTTTGAAAATCACTATTAGATACTACACATTCAATATCAATTCACAATTATTATCTGTACGGTTGAAATTTATCAACCATCTTGTTGGCTTTATTCCGTGCCAATTTGCTTGTAATTTAGCACTTAGTAACCCTGTATTTAGGTGGGATTATTGTAAGGGTAGTGTGTGAGAAGAAGTGAAGAAAAGCTCAAGTATGTGCAAGAAAGCAGGGTTTCGTGGCTAGGACTCGCGGCTGACTCGCGACTGGTAAGCGCCAATTGCAGGCATGTGAGATGCACACATGGGGAGCTGAAGGGTCGCGCCAGCTGTCGCACTACAGGACAAAAGTCCTAGGCTGGCCAGGCCGTTACGTCGCGACTTGAACTCACGACTTGGACAAGCTGCGAGGTCAAGCCGCCAATCAACCCTGTTTGGCAGAAACTATCTCTTCGTATTCCAAACACACACCACTATTATAAACCCTATATCCACTAAATGTAGAGAGTTTCTAGAGAGAATTTTGTGAGAGAAACCCTAGAGAAAAACAAGATTGCCTCATCCCAATTTTACTTTAAAGACTCTACAAATTCCTCTGCTCTCTTCCTCTCCATTGTCACATCCTTGAGAGGTCATTGACCAAATCCTTATCTCACTACACCTATGTTTGTGAGAAGGTTCATTTGGTGGTAAGGGAAGCAGTTTGGAAGGAACCAATATATATTGGTTGATACTATGATCTAGTAGCGAAATCCAGGAAGCTAAAGAAGAAATAGGTTCGGCGTAACCTCGTTAGAGCAAGAAGCTTGGAGGGCTTAGGTACTTGGGTAGATTAGGCTTGGAGGGTCTCTGCTTCATGTATCCCAACTACATTCTTTAGTGGATTATTTGACTGCTTGGAGGGCGACGGAGAGGTTTTACGCTGAGGACTTCGGTTTCTCTTTGATAACACGTCGTGTGTTGTTCGTGTGTTTGCATCTTCCTTCCCTTTATCTTTGTCTTATATTTACTGCTGTGATGTGTTTATATTTGGCATAGATTAGTTATTAATTCTGTGATTGACTTATATTCATGTTCCGCACATTAATTGTTTGATTATAAGCTTGAATTTGTAATTTTATAATTTGGGTCTAAACGTTCAAGGGTGTTTATACACATATTGAACTTTCAATTGGTATCAGAGCAGGTGCACTCTTTTGGTTTAATTACCTGAGTGCGATCCTAGACCCCTGGCTATGGATGCAGCTGTAAAAAGGGTCATGTCGAATTGTGGTTTAGGTGTTTGTGATAATGACTCTATGAGTATTTGAAGGTATTCTAAAAATGAACTGTTAGAGTTAATTAAATCTAGGAAACATGCTAGGATGTTCATTCACATGCTGAAATACTTTGAAAATAAGAACCACATTCTACACAATAGTCTATGTGAGTCTAACTCTTTGATTGAGAAATACAAAAGAAGAAATAGAACATTGTGTGAAAAGGTTGGTAATCTGAAAAAGAAATTCAATCTGGAAAAAGCATGGAAAATAAAAAGAATTTTTGTTTCATGGTCAGGAATGCTTGTCTCATGCTTGCATGTTTGTGCACATCTCATTGAAGGTATTTAACTCTCGCTTATGGTACCTTGACAGTGAATGTTCTCGTCATATGGTAGGAGATAAATCACTATTTAAGACTCTTAAAGAGAAAGCATGTGTTATGTGACTTTTGGTGATGGGAGTCATGCTTAAGTTCTTGGAAAGGTACGATTGAAATATTGGGATTACCTCTGTTGAAAGAAGTGCTATACATCAAAGGATTGAAGGCAAATCTCTTAAGTATTAGCCAAATATGTGATGAAGACTTTCTTGTCCAATTCTCAAAGAAGGGGTGCAAAATCATTGATGAAAAAGGGACTCAAGTCTGGAGGAAATAGGACTACTGATAATTGCTATAGAGTAGTTCCTACGCACCTATTTCGTGTAGAAGTGCTCGTATTGATATGCTAAAACTTTGGCATCATAGGTTTAGACATGCAAACTTCAAACAAATATGTAAAGTCTCTAAACTTGAGGCGGTTAAGGACTCCCAAAGTTTGGAAAGGTGGAGAAGACTATATGTGAAGCATGTCAAATGGGGAAACAAACAAAAGCAAACCATTACAAGGAGAATGTGATTGCTACCTCACGGTTTTGAGCTTCTTCACGTTGATCTAATGAGGCCTACAAGAACTGAAAGCCTAGAGGAAAGAGATACATTATGTGGTAGTTTGATGATTTCTCAAGTACTCTGGGTGAAATTCCTTAGAGAAAATCCGAAGCATGTGATAAAATGCAAAGATTGTGCAAGAGACTACAGAATGAAAAGGAGTCCTATAGTCAAAATCAGAAGTGATCATGGGAAGGAATTCAAGAATGCTAAATTTGAAGCATTTTGTGAAGAGCATGGTATTAAGAAGGAATTTTATCTCCAAAGACTCCACAACAAAATGGGGGTGTTGAAAGAAAAACCGGGTGATCCAAGAGATGGCAAGAGTCATGCTACTCAACAAAAACATACCTCAAAGGTCTGGCTGAAGCTTGAACACATCTTGTCAACAGTTTATTTATTTCTGAACAGGGACAAAGAAGACGTCATATGAAATATGGAGAGAAAGAAACCCAATGAAGTATTTCAGAGTATTTAGGAGCACATGCTACATTCTAAACGGGAAAATTTGATGCTAAGAATGATGAGGGATATTCCGGG
>NW_027069949.1:8406-23906 GCF_002906115.3 Quercus suber | reverse complement strand
TTTTTTTTTTTTTTTTTTTTTTGTGATTGTCTTTGTTTCAAATGTTTTTACATTTTGTTTGTTATGTTTTTTTGATCAATCTTTTACTGCTTTTGTGTCAAAAATCCAAAAACACATAAAAAGTAGAAAATCCAAAAAGTTTGATCGACTTTGTTGAGTTTTGTCTCAAAGCATGTTTTGCCTTGTACCTTTGTACTAATAGCTTTGTGCATTTAATGAGCTTAGCTTGTCTCTCATACACTCATATCATTGTGGAAGAAATTCTGAAATCTATGTGATTGTTGTAAATAGATCTTCAGCCTTGTCATGAATGATTAGTGAATGGTTTTGTTGTTCTTGAGACATGCATAGACTCATGCCTATATATCTTCCCACTTTTTATTTTTATGCTTAAACGAGCTCTCTAAATGTAAATCTCAAAATGAAAAGAGATATAGAGCTGCAAAAGCTTGTCGCACATACTAGTATTCAATTAGGAAAAAGGGAAAGTGACCAAAATAAAATATATGATATCCAAAAAGCCAAAGGCTAACTCATCAATTGAAATATCAAAAATTTCAGGCATCTATCTCACAATGAGACCCTCTTTGCTAAAAATAATGCAAATGATATGTTAAATATGAAGCCAAATGAAAAGTTTCAAAGAATTGTTATCAAGTGCATGTGGGAGGTCATATATGCATGTTTCTACAATTGAGATAGGTCACATTATCTAGTACTAGTTATGTATGCCTTGATTGAATTGATCATTGAAGCTTCACATTAGACTAAGGACTATCTCATTTTTGATATCCACACACAACACACAAGTCCATGTTCAATGAATGCTATATTCATTTGTGTGACTGTACTTGATTAAATGTGTTTTCACAAGCTCAATCTTTGTTGATCAAACACAAAAATATTTTTGAGTGTTTTAGTTTGTTTTTGAAAAGTGTTTTTGTTTTTACAAAAATGTCAACTATTTCAAAAACAGTGTTGCCCTGTTTTG
Source organism: Quercus suber (assembly GCF_002906115.3). Lineage (NCBI taxonomy): Eukaryota > Viridiplantae > Streptophyta > Magnoliopsida > Fagales > Fagaceae > Quercus > Quercus suber. The sequence continues at coordinate 22,915 of NW_027069949.1, read as the reverse complement.
GCGACTCAGTCATGGGTAGCTCTAGTCGCATACTCTAGTCGCGAAACTCTCTCCAAGACTTTCGCGGGTCACTGATGGCGACTCAGTCATGGGTAGCTCTAGTTGCATACTCTAGTCGCGAAACTCTCTCCAAGACTTTTGCGGGTCACTGGCGGGTCAGCATCCCAGTCGTGAATAAGACTTAGAAAATTTTTCAAAATTTGTGTTTTTGCATATTTCGCGGCTCAGTGTGGCGACTTGTTCGCAGGTGGAAGCCAGTTGCGAGGGGACACAGAGATTTTCGCGGCTCATATCGTGACTCTCTGGTGGGTAGATCTTTCAGTCGCGAAAAACACTTAGAAGATTTTTCAAGAATCTTGCTTCATAGTGTTTTGTGGCTTACCCTAGTGACTTACTAGCGACTTGATCCAGTCGTGAAAAACATGTGTTTTACGTTTTGAAGACAATTTTAAAATGGATTTTAGTTTTTCCCTCGTCCTTATTGTGACTGTTCATTGTCTTCCCCATTTCACTTTCACAAACACTCTGAGTATTTCTTTGAAAATCATCCATTTCTGTGAAAATCATCCATTTCTGCATCATTTCTTCTCAAATCTTCATAAAAAGGTATGAGTTTTCTTTCTTTTCCTTCATACCTACTGCTCTGGGCATCTTTTCCTGATTTGTGGAGATTTATTATGGTTTGTGGTTTATCATGTTTGAACATGGGTTTCTGATTTACTGGTTGGAATGTTTGTTTGTGATGCTATATACATTGTTTTTCTCTATCTTGTGTACCTAATTTGGTTATTGGGTGTATACATATTCTCATTGTCATGATTTGAACCTAAACCTCAAAAGTTTAGGGTTTTCTTCAGTATCCATGGTGTGAAACTGACACTTTGCTAATAATGTTTGGTGTCTTATTTGGTGTCTCTTGTGTGTGTTAAATCATGTTGCAGTGTCAAAATATCTCCATTCAAGAGATCAGCTACGAAAGGAGGTAGCAGCAAAGAGAAGGAACCTGTCATTGAAATTGATGATTTCTCCCCTACACCAAAAAGGACTCGTTCCCCATCCGGTGTGTTCGATCCGAACAAGTTTCAATCGTATGCTGCTTTTTAGATTTATGAAAATTACTTCAAAAAGGCTACACCACTGATTGAAAGAGTCTTTGACCAACATTCTCTCTTTAACACCAACATTCCTCAATGGTTTGCCTGCAAGGATTGAAATTATCTCCTTTCCGACCTTGATGATGCATATGAAAATCTGGTAAAAGAATTTTATGCTAATGCAATTGTTGATGGAGACGAACTTAAGTGCTGGGTTAAAGGAAAAAGTTTCTCGGTCTCTCCCACATACTTAGCAGAGATTCTGCACATCAACCGGCCAATACTTGGGGTCTCACCAGTTTATGATGATACATCCAGATGAGGAATTACTTAAAATTGTTCTTGGAGAAGATCTGGAATTTTCCTCAAATGGGAACTCAGTCAGTGTTTCATCTATTCCTCCAAAATTGAGGGTGCTTACGATTGTCATGTTTCATAACCTGTATCCTTTATCTAGCACAGGGTATATGAACCTCGGACGTGAACTGTTCCTTCATGATCTAATTTTTGATGTTGAGATTGATATATGTGCTCATATATTTCATATCCTTCGCAAAACTATTCTACGAACAGAGTCAAGGATCTACATTCCTTTTTGTTGTCTCATTTCAAGGATTCTGAAGCTGAAAGGGATCCATCCCTCTGAAAATGAATTTTCCTGCCAAAACCATGTCCAATCAACATACGTACATTTAACGCTAGCATTGGCCATAGCAAGAAAGGAATCAAAACAGAAGCTTCAGCATCCCGCAGTGGTTTGCACTCCAGCTCATTTCCCATTGACGAGAAGCTAGACTCTATTGTAACATCTATTAATGAGTTGAGTACAAAGATGTCAGGACTTACATCCATCTTGCACCATCTCAACATTCGGTGGGATACGAAGTTCACTTCTATTCAAGCTCAATTGGATCAAATTGAGGGAAAGCTAGAAGATGATGAAGACTAGCTATTCCATGACAAAAAGGGGGAGATGCTGTTGGCAGGGGGAGCTCAACGAAAGGGGGAGATTTCAGCTAACAGGCTTTTGTTTATTGCTTTTGTCTATCTTTAGCTTCTATCATATTATGTTTCAGTATCCACTTTGTATGTTTTCAGCATATCCTTCTTTTTGTGTTGGTTTGTACCTGCTACCTTTGTAGGTTTTAAGGTTTTTTTTAAGATTTGTACCCATGTTGCTTATGTAAGCTTTAAGGGTTTGATTATGCACACTTGTAGGCTTTTGTGGTTTGTGCCATGCTTTATGCAGCCTTTGTGCTTTGTTAAATCAGTACTTTTAACCTAATGCTATGCATTCATTTTTAAGTACTGTCACTCATGTGCCCTTGTAGGATTTTTCCTAGATGCACATACTTCTTGTACTGTGCATTGGTTGAGTGTTGGTCATTCAAGTGATTTGCCTTGTGTGTGTTATCTTGAATGTCCGGATGTTCATTCCAAGTGTGAATGAGCATTGTGATCACTTGGTTATAGTGATTGCATGTTTTGATCTTGCTATGGTTTATTGCTTTACTCCATTGTGCTTGATAGTATTGTGCTTGTTCCATTTGCTTTACAAGTTTTTTGCATACAATGAACTTATTGGGTTGTTGTGTTTCAGGAGTTACTTGTCCTTATGGTTCCAAAGCTTCACAGATTCTAGAGTTAGGTGTGAGTGAGTTTTCCAATTGTTCCCAACTCACGTGTTAAGTCTAGAGTTTGTTTTAGGGTTTTGTCACGGAATAGCCAAAGGGGGAGATTATAAGGTTAAAATTTATCAACCATCTTGTTAGCTTTATTCCGTGCCAATTTGCTTAAAATTTAGCATTTAGTAACCCTATATTTAGGTGGGATTATTGTAAGGGTAGTGTGTGAGAAAATGTGAAGAAAAGCTTAAGTATGTGCAAAAAAGCAGAGTTTCGTGGCTAGGACTCATGGTTGACTTGCAACTAGCAAGCCGCCAATTGCAGGCATGTGAGATGCACACATGGGGAGCTGAAGGGTCGCCCCAGCTGTCGCACTACAGGATAAAAGTTCTAGGCCGGCCAAGCCGTTACGTCATGACTTGAACTCATGACTTGGACAAGCCGCGAGGTCAAGCCGCCAATCAGCCCTGTTTGGCAAAAATTGTCTCTTTATATTCCAAACACATAGCACTATATATAGACCCTTATACCCACTAAATGGAAAGAACTTCCAAAGAGAATTTTGTGAGAAAAACTCTAGAGAAAAACAAGATTGCTTCATTCCCAATCTTTACCTTAGAGACTCTACAAATTCCTCTACTCTCTTCCTCTCCATTGTCATACCTTGAGAGGCTATTGACCAAATCCTTTTCTCACCACACCCACATCTATGAGAATGTTCATTTAGTGCTAAGGGAAGCAGTTTGGAAGGAACCAATATACATTGGTTGATGCTATAGCCTAGTAGCGGAATCCGAGAAGTTAAAGAAGAAATAGGTTCGGCGTAATCTCGTTGGAGCAAGAAGCTTGGAGGGCTCAGGTACTTTGATAGATTAGGCTTGGAGGGTCTTCTGCTGTTCATGTATCCCAACTACATTCTTTAGTGGATTATTTAACCACTTAGAGGGTGGCGGAGAGGTTTTACGCCGAGGACTTCGGTTTCCTCTTCGATAACACATCGTGTGTTGTCCGTGTGTTTGTATCTTCCTTTCCTTTATCTTTGCCTTATATTTACTGCTGTGTATGTGTTTATATTTGGCATAGATTAGTTATCAATTCTGTGATTAGCTTATGTTCATGTTCCGCACATTAAATGTTTGATTATAAGCTTGAATTGATATTTTATAATTTGGGGTCTAAACGTTTAAGGGTGTTTTATACACATTTTGAACTTTCAGATTGCATTCAAAGCTTTACTGTTAGCGTTATCTGCCGCAAGAGCTGCTTTATCCTTAGTGGATTTAACGGCCTCCAGCCTAGTCCAACCTACTTCTACTGCATCCTAAATAGTATCATCAATTGAACACAAGAATGCCCTCATTCGGACTTTCCAAAAGGCATAATTATTACCATCAAAATATGGTGGAACATTTAAAGATTGAGACATGTCCATCTCAAACAAGGTCAAGGATCACACTCAGGTAGTTAAACCACAGCGAGTGTACCTGCTCTGATACCAATTGAAAGTTCAAAAATATGTTGAAAACACAAGAGCTGTTTAGACCCCCAATTAAAAGTTACAGCGCAATTGATTTTACACTAACTTAATACTAAGTGCGGAATAGTGTAAAAGCAAGCAGATAAACAAACAAGCTACTTTAATCCATAATCAAAGTAACACATCAGTAAAATGGAAAGTAAAAGAGTAGGGAGAAAAGATGCAAAGACAAGATAACACGCCAATGTGTTATCGAAGAGGAAACCGAAGAACTCGGCGAAAAACCTCTCTGCCGCCCTTCAAGCAATAATTGATCCACTAGACAATCAGCTAAGATACATAGGTTAGCAAGAGACCCTCCAAGCCTAATCTACCCGATGTACCTAAGCCCTCCAAGCTCCTACTCCAACAAGGCTTCTCGGAACCGTGTCTTGTCTAGCTCTCCAGATCCCATAACAAGCTCCATGTTGCATTTGCCATCCTTGGCTTCTTCCAATGCTTCCTAGCAGCACCAAAACTTCACTTGACACTCTGAAAGGGTGTGGTAAGTGTTTGGCCTATCAACCTCTCAATGGTATGGAAATGGAGAGGTAGGAGTTGAGAAAATTTCACAAAAAAATGTGTAGAGGATTGTGAGTATAACAATCTCTAACCCTCAAGGTGTTTTGCTAGGGTTTTCTCTTAGAAGCACTCCTCAACTTTTGTGGGTAATATGGGTATAAACAGTGTAGGCACAGAAAGTGTGTATCAGAATGGACAAACTAGCAGAACAGAATGTCTCACGGGTGTCTCGCAGGAAGGCCTTACTTGCAAGATACTCGCGAGACACAGCTGTCTCCATCCTGGCCTGACTTTTCGCATTCTAGCATGTGCAAGACACATGAGTCACTTTGCGGGATGCTAAGTCGCGAGCTACCTGCGAAAACTCTTCAGTCTTCAATTGCTTGAGTCTTCACACACTCTCTCTCTATCACACAACCCTTACAATCAAATCCCACAATAAATACAGGGTATAAAAGATTGAACAATAATTACAATCAAATTTGGCATGGAATAAAAGCCAACAAAAACACATAGTTGTAAATAACAACTTCACAAAAATCTACAATTCTAAACTTATATATAATAATAAGTTAAACTTAATGTTACTTGTGTTTCATAGAATGAGGGTGTACATTTGTTTCTATAATATTCTTAGATATGTTCAAATTAGTCATTTGTCAATCAATTGATTATGGCATATTTAAAAAAAGTCATTTCAATAACATCTTCTTGATTTATATAAAACAAAATTTTAATTATGTACGTTAAATATTTTTATTAAATTACGTTTATAATTATGCCAGAGATTTGAGATGCCATTGGACTATTGGAGTTTAGAAGGTCACTGAAGTCAGACAGAAATACCAGAGTCACTATATACTTGATTCCTTGTGACTGGGTAGAATTAACTTTCATGAGTTCTCTTCTCACAAGCGTATTTGATAATTCATGGGGTTGAAACTTGAAACTAAACGCGACGATTTTATTTCGGTATCTTAGGATCTCTTCATTCCATGATGAATGATGCAATTCATCTATTAATGAAGCTTAAACTAGGGGATCACACAAAGGGAAACACCTTCCCTGAGGCTTTCCTGATAACCATGATTTGAGTTTTTAAAAATTGGGTTTTTTTTTTTTAAAGTTTAAGGGCTTGTTTGGTATGAGTATTTAAACATAGTTTTTTGTTTTACAATTCATAAAATAGTGGGTCCCACATTTGAATTTTTTTTTTGGCTGATATTTTTTAAATATAATTTTCAAAAAAATTGTATCATCTTTTTCTTGTTCAGTATAGGATTTTGAAAACGACTGAAAGAATGTTTTTAAGATGCAGAAAATGTTTTTAATGGTATAGTTGTAAATAAATTGAAAATATTAAACCCCACAGATTTGTCCAAATTATTTTATCTCTAAAATTTTGGAGCTTATCTTTATCTCAAAAAAATTCTCATACTTCAAATTTGAAACTTATCATTATTATTAAAAAAAAAAAAAGATAACTAAGCACTAATCTCTTATCATTATATATATATATATATATATATAAAGTAATCTACAAATTATACACGTTATTTTTTATAATTTTTTTTTAAAATATAAAAATAATGGTTTTCCAATTTTTTTTTTCAAGATTTTGAAAATTATTCTTAAAAGTGGGAGCCAAACACATATAATATAAAAATTATTATCTGAAAACTAGTTTTAATTTCAATTTTTTGAAAATTGTTTTCATACTGTTTTGAAAACAAAAACAAAAGTTCTCCTATCAAACAAGCCCTAAGACTTTCCCGTTGAAAATCATAAAACCAAGGATCTAGTAGAATTTAAATAGATTTTATGCATTTGGAAAATGTTGTGGAATTTTAGAAATTCTCAATGGAAAATTAGGAAAAAGATCTTGGCAAAATTTTAAATAGAATCTCTGCATTTTAAAGACATTTGAAAATTTATGATTTTTTAGTGGGGGTAAAAACAAAAAAAAACCCGGGATTTCAGTAGAATAAAGCAAGAAATCAATTCTTTCATCTAAAATAAAACATGTCAAATTTGGCACATAAGAAGAGGATCATGAGATGGGTAAATTTGTATGAAATATCAAAACTTGTAACAACACTTTTAGAGAGTTTCTAATTTAATCATTCATCTGAATAATACCTTGGGAGTGATTGATCTGAGCACACTATTAGGCCATGGGCCATGTCCGAGGATGAATAAAGATCCACATGTATGTTAACCAAAATCTGACATGTGGACCAAGTTCGAGGATGGAAGACGCCAAGATTATGCAGAAACAAACGAAAGCTATGAATGATAGATCCGAGGAGAAAAGGCAAACTGGTCTGCCGATCGAGGATCCCAAGAAGCATAGACACCTCGGGAATACTTTAAGTAATTGCCTACACCCGAAAGTAAAGTTTCAGGGAAGACAACAGAGTCGTGCAAGCAACGAAAGGAGGAAATATCTGGGAAGGTGACTGCCACCTCCACATTTAATGCACTGCACCAACTGAAATGACTACATTTATAAGGAAAAGACACATGAACAGTGATTTCACAGCTCATAGCCTCTCTACCACCTCCAGAAGGGTCTCGATGGGACAAGCATCCAAATAGTTCCCTTGAAACGTATAGATGGAGGGCTGAGATGCAATGGAAGAGACTATACAAGGAAAAGAATCCCAAAGAAATAATGGATGCACATCTGACACAAGAAATAAAGAAAGGAAGAAAACAAATAATCTCATTGTAAAAGAAACAACATTGATATTTAATGAACAACTCCTTATCGGACTTGCCCAAGGAAGATTTTATACTAAGGGTGTGTTTGGATACCGCTTATTTTGTTGAAAACTGAAAACAATAAAAAAATATTTTCCGATTACTGTTCATTAATGAAATCATTGTGCATTTGCCTAATTGCACTTTTCATGTCCCATGAACAATGCAAGAGGCGCTAGATTTAAAAAAAAAAAAAAATGCAAATGCAGGAATTATAATTCCTATCCATACGCCTTCTAAATTTGCTTCTCTTGCACTTATGTTAATAGCGCTAGCCTAATTATTCTCAAGATTGTATTTGCTCTGCATTGTAGTTGGCTCATAAAACCCATTATCTTACAAATCTATTGTTTTGGACTTGTTGTACCGGGTCATACTGCTTTAAGTAGGCTTGGGCCACAATTCTAGTCCTTACAATACCAATCACAATTTAGTTTACAAGAAGAGGATTAGGAGATTAAAAAATACATGCACAAAGATAAGCGAATATGAGCATTTTGTCCAACACAATTAAACCATTCTATATCCAGAAAATGCTTGCAAANTGGAACACGCTCTGTTTAACAGTTGTAGCTGTTTCAACTAGAGCAATCTGGATCTGGTTTAACAGTTGCTGGGGATTGCATATCCATTCTCAAGCCCTTCACTCTACAATAGACCTGGAAATACTTATCATCAACCTTTCAGGCGACTTACGAGACCAGCACATATCCAAGGAGAAGTTCAAATTAATGTCAACTACAATAGTAGAATCTGTTTGAAGCATGAGGAACAAGCTGCTCTTCCAAGGGGAGAAAGTCAATTTGGTGGTCCAAAATGCTGGGATCCAGAGGAACATGGGCAGCTTGATGCATTTAGAGCCCTAAGGCGAAAAATGAATTGAGGCATTTTATATATTTAAAAATGACTTAAATTTTTTTTAATATTGCTTAAACTCTATTTTCTTGTTTTAGATGTAAAATTACTAATTAACATGAACTACCAATATTTTTTTTTTTTTTTGAGAAAGTCTATGGATATAAAAAATTTGACAAAACTTTTCATATTTGTTGATGTGACAAATTAGTAGCAGTAAGTAAAAAAGTAATGTTAGTGGGAGATCTAGATGAGAACTAGTAAAAATTTGCCAACTCAACTATTGTAAAAAATGTTGTGAAATTTTTTTTGTATTGCTTTTTTTTGAAGTGCTAAATTCACAATATTTTTACAATAAATCTTAAGTGTTGAGTTGTTACTAGTTCTAATTTGAACCCACTATTGAAATTACTTTTTTAACCACTAATAACAATCAGTAACAACTTACTAATTAGAATTTATTGTGAAAAAGGTTGTAAACATAAAATTTCTTTTTTGATAAAAAATATTATTTTATTTATTTGCTAATATTTGAGCTTAATTGATACTATTACAATAAAATAAATAGCTATATTGATTAAAATTAGGGGACCTCTTTTTAGTTTATACTTGGGACCTTAGGGGACTGCCTCTCTTTGCTTATATGATAGAGCCAGCTGCGCAGAGGAAGTTCGTGGAAGTGTGGAACACTCAGCGACATGGCAAGATAGCCCATCTTCCTCTTCAGCGAAAACCATGGAAAATTTTATTCTGCATCAAAAAATAAAAAATACTCTCTCTCTCTCTCACACTCACACAGAGACTGCACACACCTCCTAGCTTTCAACGACTTGGATCTTTTAATTTCCTCTTCAAATTACTTTTACCTAAAATATCTTTATGACAATGTATAGCTGGTAGTATAACATATACAACTCAAGTTTAAACCTCTCTCCTAAGTCCTAACCACCAAATACTATCTTAATAATTGTATACATGGCAAGTTGCAACTACATTATAAATGAGGCTATTGCTTGAAATTCAAAATACCACCACAACATTGTATACATGGCAACTACTATCACACTCAAAAACACAATTTAAACGTACGTTCTTATTTCCAAAACATTTATAAAATCCATAACTTGAAAATTATTTAACTAAAATTGAAAATATAAATGTCCTAAGAGCCAAAAGTTGAAAGAGTGGAAAATTCCAAGAGATTTGAAAACAAAATCTTGTTTTCAAATGATGCATTTTAGGAAAGCTAATTTTTCTTAGGACGGAAAACCATTTTTAAGAATTGCAGAAAATTCCATATCTTATGAATTTTTTAGGAAGTAGTTTTCAAGAGGAAAAATCCTATGATTTTTCTTAAAATCATTTCCAGGGATGAAAATGGCATAGGTTTTTACTAAGTAGTTTTCAATAGAAAAATTCCATGGGTTGGAAAATCATTTTCATGGATGAAAATTCATGGGATTTTAGTAAGTAGATTTCAAGAGGTATATTCCATGTGTTTTGAAAAACCATTTTCAAGGGGAAGAATCCTATGGGTTTTTTATAAATGGTATTTTTCAAAGGAAATTTTCATTTGTTTTTAGAGAAGCATTTTTCTAAGAGAGAATCCCACGAAGTTTTATAAAATTATTTATTTTGAAAATAATGGGTTTCATTGGTTTTCTTTGTAAAAACAACTCAGTTTTTGAAAGCAATTTAAGGAAAAAAAAAAAAAAAAACAAAAACAAAAACACTATTTTGGTCCCCTACATTTTGGAGTTATAGTCAATTTGGTTCTTACGTTTTATGAGTGGTCAATTTGGTCACTGTTATTTTTAAGTCACAGTCAACTTAATCCCTATTGTTAGATAACTAATAAAATCTACTTAGGTAGCAGATAGAATGCACACATGGCATAAATTAAATTAAGATATAAATAGTCCTTCCATGTCAACCCTTCTACATCAACCCTTCCACATCAGCTTCCACTACTATTAATCAAGGTTTTCAGACCCGAATCGTTCATTGAACCGTAAAAAGGAGAGGTTCAAGGTTTTTGAGGTCAAATCGGAGTCGAACCGTGATGACGTCATAATTAATTTAATAATTAATTAAAACCTAAATATAGATACTAAATTTATAAAACTAGCAAAATTGACCAATATATCTATATATGTAAGGGAAATTTAATGATTTTCAAGCATATATTTAATAATTAAATAAGAAAGTTAACAAAATAAAATAATAGCTATGAAAACATTAAAATTTATGATTAAATTTTGAAGTAAGGTTGAATATCTTTGAAAAGTTTTAATTATAATTTTTTTTATTCCTTTTAAGAAATGGAAAATTTAATTAAGTAGAATAAAATTGTGTTAAGTTGTTTTTATAAAAAAAAAAAATGCTAAGGGGTTGGACCGCCCGGTTCTCACCGGTTTGTGCAGTCCAACCCCGGTTTTAGGGGTTCACGGAATTAACAAAAAGTCCGGTTCTTTAGGCTTAAAAAACCGGTTTTCATCCCAGTTCCGATTCTCACAGTCCGACCTCCCGGTCCGGTCCAGTTCTGAGAACCATGGTATTAATCCCATGTGATTCTCACATGACACAATTATCATCAACACTCATTCACTATCAAATACAATTGAATTCAAAATACCCAAATTAGAATTGCAAATCCCTAACTCACGATGAACACGAACTCCTTCTTCTTCATAGCCACATCTCTTCTCGCCTAATCCCCACAATCAAAACTTAATCTTCTGACTAAATCCCCACATCTCTTCTTGCCTAATCTATTTTAGGCATGAAGATTCATTCTTATCTTTTTTAAGTATACTAAAATTAGAAAATTGCCACAAAAAAGCCCCAAAAAATTCTTTTAGTTTTTTAAAAAGTTGGATACTTAAATTTAGGAATGTTCAATATAGAATTATTTGTTACGTGAACAAATAACAACAATCCAATGGAGTTAGTTTGGAACTTAGTAAAAAACCATGACAATACATTCCGATGGAAAAGTAAAAACAAGACACTTACAAAATTATCAATAATTGGAAAATTGTTTAATTAAAATTCAAAATATAAATGTACTAAGAACTAATAACAAGTGTCTTGTAACTTAACTTGTTAACACATTTTCGTGTTTCCAAAACACCCTGGGTTCAAATCCCCCACCATTAATGGCATTTGGATTTTGTAAACCCTTGGACTTTGAGTGCTTTTAAACCTTGGGCTCTGAGCAAACGTGTGTTCTTATTTTCAAAAAATTTATAAAATTATCCATATTTTGAAAATTATTTAACTAAAATTGAAAATATAAATCCCTTGAGAGCCAAAAGTCTAAAGAGTGGGAAATTCCAAGAGATTTGAAAACAAAATCTTTTTTTTTTTTTTTTTCCAAATGATGCTTATTTGGAAAGCCAATTTTTGTAATGATGGGAACCATTTTTAAGAAACGCAGAAAATTCTGCATCTTACGGAGATTTTAGAAAGTAACTTCAAGAGGAAAAATCCCATGTTTTTCTTAAAATCATATTTTAAGGATGAAAATTGCATAGGTTTTTACAAAGTAGTTTTCAATAGAAAATTTCCATGGGTTTTTTGGAAAATCATTTTCAAGGATGAAAATTTCATAGGTTTTTAGAAACTAGTTTTCAAGAGGAATATTCCATGTCTTTTGGAAACCCATTTTCAAGAGGAAGAATCCTACGGGTTTTTTAAAAAGGTGTTTTTCGAAGGGAAATTCCATATGTTTTTGGAGAAGCATTTTTCTAAGAATGGAAATCCCACAAAGTTTTAGAAAATTATTTATTTTGAAATAATGGTTCATTGGTTTTCTTTGGAAAAACTACTCACTTTTGAAAACACTTTTAGGAAAAAAAAAATATGGAAGTGTGGTTTATCCTGAAAACAATTTAGAAAACTAGCTTAAAAGTATGAATATTTTGAAAACAAGTTTATTTTGGGAAACAACTTAAAAATATTTTCTCCAAGTCTTATTGGATCAAGCCTTATTAATACGTGGTAGTAGGAATTCACATCACTAACTAAAATATATTACAAGTTTATATTACAATGAAAGTAAATTCAATTCAAGCAATTAAGTCATAGGGTAAAATTAACTACACATGTATCCTCACAAGTTTATATAACTAATCTCATCATCACGCAAAAACTGGTGGCTCTCTACTTGTATGTGAGGGTGGTCACTTGTCAAAAAAAAAAAAATTATACATGCAAAAAAAAAAAACATTTAATATAAATAATTGCTTTAAACTAATATGTTCTGTGATCTCCCTGACTTGAAAAAAAATGTATATATATATACTTTTAAAAAATATATTATATATTAATTAATCTATTTTGACCACCCTAACAAAAATATTGAACACCTTTACTTGAGAGGCATAAGAATTTAAGTTCAATAAATATAAGAATAATACTACATCCACAACATATTTACAATAATTCACAATAAATCATATGTGGTAAGCTGTTATTCATTCTAATTCGGCCGGTTCAATATTGACATATTTTACCCACTAATAACAGGCTAACAACTTGTTGCATAAAATTTGTTATGAAATTGTTGTGACCAATTTATTATTCTCATATCAGCATTTTCAATTTGTACTTTATCTTTTATTAATCTATTTTTTCTCTTTATTCTCTTTGGTAGTACAAAAGAATTGTAATATTTCATGTATTTGCGTGGTTTTTTTTTTTTGGGGTGATGTTAATATATTCATTCTTTTTATTAAATTTTATATAATTTAAGTTTCTTAGTAACTACCCTAAAAAAAATTTCTAGAGCTATCACTTCATGCAAACCCATTAATTCCATCATATATGTCCACATATATATATATATATATTTACCAAATTTTATTCATACGAATTCCATAATCTCATCATGCAAAAGAGAAGGGAGATTAATTACACACCTACACAAGCATAGATTGCTTCGTGGATAGCCAAAATAACTCAAATGTATTATTCATGGATTCATAGCACTTAGCCATTTGTGATGCAATTCAATAAACGTACTTATTTGGCACTTAAAATCTAAAACTATTAATAGAAATGGACAGCAAGGTCAATATAAAACAAAATCGATCAAACATTAATGGCTAAAACAAAAGTTTTGAAATTTAAAGGGCCAAAATCAAAATAACCTCAAACTTTAAGACCAAAAAAGTACTTTAGTTTTTATCTACAATAAACAAAACAAACCTTGAGAATATTAGACATAAAAAAACCATCTCTTCTCTCTAGAAATAATAAAAATAATGTTAGTTATGTCAAATTGCTTCATTGTATCCTTTTCGTAAGCAAAGCAATGAGATTCTTTTCCCTTTTTTTAAAGAAAAATGATAGTGTAATTCTATTAAGAATTATAAGTGTTGTACAACAGTGAGTAAAATATTTGAAATACTTGAGGCCACGGGGTATATCTTCCTCCCAGCAAACTACATTATCATGATTATGAGACTCTTTAGCTTATCGTTCCACCTAGTAATTCTCTAATTCCGCAAATTCAATCACATGACACAAACCTGAAATTCTTTATCGAAAGACCTTAATGCAGAAAAGAGAATAATGAGATTTTAGTACCTCTGCTAGCTGCGAGGCTCACTGTCTGCTCTGTCAAGAGCACTAGGGAATAATGAGATTTTAGTACCTCATTTTAAGTACATTTTTTCAGGAAACATTTGAAGTACAAAATTAATTATTCAACATTACTCCAAAACAAATATAAAACACATAAATTAACACAAATAAGTATGACAATACTCTCCAATAATGGTATAAATATGCAAAGTTTAATTATATTATCAATTGACCCAAGATTCTAAATCTCAATTTTATATACACATTACAAATTTAATAATTAACATGAGTAAAATTATATCATTTAAAAATAAATTTTCTATAAATTTATGTTGAGAGATTTTTTTTTTAATTTTTAAAATCACAATAAACTTATAAAATTGCAACACTTCATTTTTTAATCAAGAACCACATATATTATTAGTTAACTTCAATAAACACTTTAATATAACCTTTAACAACCATTTAATTGTTATCACCTTTGATGCAAGCTTTAATAGCTACAATTTTTGTAAGTGTGAAATGCTTTTATTATTATTATTAGA
>NW_027069949.1:0-4182 GCF_002906115.3 Quercus suber | reverse complement strand
ATAATCTAATTTCATGTAAAATATCTTGTTGGACTAGTGAACAGGTAAGAAATAGCTCCTGCCATTGCAAGCATGGGCGTCCATGTGAAATGTATTTCTGGTATTCATTAATTCCGTTATCAACCATGAAAAACCATGAATGAACTAGTCCAACAAAGAGGCAATCAAATTTCAAAGAGAATTGTACACCAACGGCTCAGAACATTTCTTCCTCGAGGTTGCTGTTTTATCCTAGGTAGATTTTACCATACTCGGTGCCCATCCGGAGTACTTCTAGTCGCCATTACTAAAAGGACAAAGAATCAGCAACAAGAGAAGAGGCCTTAGTCGCAAAGGAGTAGCAATTGTTTGTATGGAGCTCAAGACAAAGTGACTGCTAAAAAAGAGAACGAAGAAGAAAATGAGAACCTCTTGATAAAAAAATTTGATGAAGAAATATCCCAAGCATTCACATTTACATTAGAGGTTCTATTTTAGCAAATTAAAAAAATTATTTTAGTTTTCAAACAAAATAATATCTATAGGCTATAGCTTTATCCGGATTGCTATATTTAAAATTTTTGTAGCAACCCACTACAGTATACTGCTATAGATAGCAGCTATTGTAGAAACTACTTAAAAAGAAACTTCAATTTTTTATTCAACTCCCTCTCTCTCATCCATCAATAAAATATTCACTCATTTCTCACAAAGAATAATAAAATAATAAATATATAATATTTAAATGAAATAATAAAATAATATAGTATGAGATGTAGAGTATATTGTAAAGTGCCAGGATGGAGCAAGACTTAGAGTTAGGGCTTGGGGGCAAAAGTATAAATAAAGAAAATTATATTTTTGAAATTCAAATAAGCATTCATTCAGTAGTATAACAAATCTTTAACAAAAACAAAGACACCAAATTATTGTTTTTTAATATTTACAATGCAATCATTTATGAAAACGGAACTCAAAGTGCATCTTGGATGTGTTTCTATTGTGGGTAAAGGTAAAATTATTTTTTTTAAAATTTTTTAAAAGGGCCAGGTTTTTGTTTTGAGTAAAATTAATTGACTGGACTTTTTTTTTTTTTTTTTTTGGCTTTGCTATTGGTGATTTTTTTGTGAGCTAATTTTTAAGCTTGTTATTTTTGTTTATAAATATTAGATCCATAGGTGTTTTTATGGCCTTTAAAGAGATCATGATATTGTTAAGGGGGGAGGGAAATGTAATTTATTTATCTAAATTGCTAAATTAGTACCTATATATCCTAGTTTTTTTTTTTTAAAAAGTTGGGGGTCCATGAATAGCTACATCCATGGTAAAATGAGTTGTTAATAAAAATAAAGTAACTTTTAGAGTTACTAAAACCTAAATATTTAGCACCACCAATGTGAACATATTCAAAATTTAATCAAAAATTTTTGCGAGCTGTTGAAAATATTAACAATTCAAAATACTAGATCAACAACTATGAGCCTATCACTGGAGTGGATGAGTGTAATTTCAATGGACTATTTTATAATTTTACCTAGGACAAAGTTTAGCTTCAAACTGGTTTGAAGTTTTCTTTCTCTAACCTTTAGTCCTTACGTGCCGGTTTAAAAGACTATTCATGTCTATTATTTAAACAAATCACATGACTTATTAACAAAGTCATATGACTAAAATTATATAAGAATGGTCTTATGAACGGTCAAATAGTGGGTTGAAGGAAAATAGTTCCAAATTAGTTTGCAACCAAACTTTTTCCTTTCAATTGTCTTAGAATGTAGCAGAATTGGATGAGTGTAATTTAAAAAGTGGGGAGGGTGTGGGTTTCAGACTTTCAGTTTACATGGACAGTTGAGTCCTTAATGCTATGCCTATAAGCCTATTGTTTGTGTGAAGTGGACTTGTAGTTGTTTTACTTTTATGTTGGGTTTTTTTTTTTTTTTTTTAGTAAACAACAATATTTATTAGAATACATACGAAAATAGTAATGCTAGTGCTGGGTTATTTTTTTTAAAGTATAACTTTTCAAAACATTTCTACCCAAAAAAAAAAAAATTGCCAAAACATAATAATTCTATTTCACAATCTGTTTGAAAGGTAAGGACAATGGGATTGGCGACCGGTCACTTTTAATGATGTTTCTGCCTAGAAAGGAATCATATGCATGGGTCAGTTGTATGCTGGTCAAACATGTTTTTAATATATTCTGTAAAAAAAAAAAAAGTTTTTAATATACTTTCTGCTTAAGTTGTTTGCAACTCCGCATTAGAGCTCATTCCTAGGCCCTTTCTTCCTTTTATAACTTTTCAGATATTGAACTAACAATTTTCCCCCCTTTGTTTTGATGTCTATTCTCTCTTCATGTGCAAACTTGCAGCGCAATACTTTCTTGTTCACAGCCATTTCTGCGAAAAATTCTACATGTCTAGTGCGAGCAAAGCCCAATTATTTTTTGGGCCAATTACTTATATTTTGTAATTTTTTTAGAACAAATTACAATTTACTCACATGTGATTTAGCCAAAATTTAAATTGTCAACATGTGATTTGAAATTTGACACTTTACCCACCTAAAATTAGCTTAATTAAATTCTATAACCCACCTCTGTTAAAAACAGAGCTAAATACATAATTTTGCTTTATTTTCATGTCTCTCTCCTCCAAACACACAAAAACTATAAAAATACAAAATCAAATAAGATCAAAAACTATCCATCAAACACTTGCATAATAAAACTTCAAACTACATGCAATTTAAATTTTGATCAAATCTCAATTGGGTAAAATGTTAAATTTTTAACAATAAATAGATAACTTTAATTTCAGTCAAACTATATACAAGTAAATTGTAATTTATGCTAATTTTTTATCTTTTATACATGGCTCAAGCTCATGTAACCTTGACAGGCATTTGAGAGAGTGCGGTTTGAAGGATAGAATTGAGCAAATCACGAATTTTGCTAAGTGGGCTGGGCCACTTGCAAAATCTAAAGGTCCATAAAGGAAGTCATGTGCTGATTACTTTCATACAAATGGAACTCTATCACTCCGTTCAATGTTGCTGAAGTCATGGCTGGACCCATTTTCAGCCCACAAAAGCAAGTCGTTGCATTTATTGACTTCTTACGAGCTCCTTTCTTTACCTAAGCTAAAAACAAACATGAAGCTTACCTCTTCTTTAACAACATAGGAGAAAATTGCTTCAATCCTATTTCAAATTTGGACCCTAGGAATGTCCCAAATCTGATATAAAGCCTCTTCATCAAGTCTAGAATTAAGAATTTTCATTATTCCTTCAACTACCATACTTATTTCACTCAAACTTCCTTACTTAAGAGCAACATATATTAAGGGTTTGGTGTGAACGTAGCAGCACAATAGAGTCCTCTCTCTTTCCCTTACCACATCTCTTAAATTCCCCATCATGTTGTATGCACAAAAATATTTAGATATAATGCATTATTCATGTTTTCCCATCCTTTTGTTGTCTAGGACTTTTAGGCTTTCTTTGTGATGCACCATTAGCCTTTACTCCAAGAGTATTGTGAATTTTGGGCTGGACTATCCTTAAAGTTTTTACATTTATTGAACCCAATGGGCATTTGGGATCAATTTCCTTTTGTTTGTCCCTTCACAAACCAACCCTGACATAGGCATTTATTTGATCTTCTTTCTGTTGAGTTTTAATGTTAAAGTGTCTATCTTTGCAGGCTTAGGACTTGGAATCTTTTTCTAAAGGGCTCACTGGAAGGGAGTTTTATTGGCTTCATTCAGTCAATGAAGATAACAAAAAGAAGGAAAAAGACAAACATTTGTGCAGTTTGTGATTCTTCTTCTATCCACTCAATACTTATGTTTGTACATCTTATTAATGTTGAGAAATTAAAGTTGCTATTAACCATGTGCATTGAGACTCTAAATTACATAGCAGAAGATAGTTATTATTGTTTATTTAAGTTCTGTACGTATGATTTTTTATGATGAAATTTATTTGAGGGGCATCAAATTATGTTTGGTTCTTTCATGTTCATTTTTATCTCTGAAGAACCCCTCATCACACCAGACCACCACTTCATGACTATTAGACTCCCACAAGATCCACAGCATCAAACAAGTCGTTTACTCCATAATTCTCATTCAAAGAGAATTTCAAGGTGAGCTTTCATCTCTCTTGATTTCATATATTCTTGCCTAGCACTTGTTTAAA
>NW_027069948.1:470800-599608 GCF_002906115.3 Quercus suber | reverse complement strand
TTTTTTTTTTTTTTTTTTTTTTTTGCATATTATAAAATACAGGTTAATCCATAACTTCACCCAACTCATACCCAACTAAATCCAACCCACTTAAAACCTGCTTTTTTACTGTACTTGATCCAACCCACTTAACACTTTATTCCTATTGATGACTTTATATGCTCTTAGCACCAGTTTGTTGACTCCATTAGTAAGAGCTTGATTTCAGTGTTAATTGGACCTTTTCACTCAATCGCATTTGAGTCTGTTTGAGAACAGTTTATCTAATTTTTTTGTAAATATGTTAAAATACACTTGTACCTTGAAAAAATTTGAAAATATAATAAAATGCGAGAAAAAAATGAAATCTTAAAAAACTGTACATAAAAACTAAAGTTTAAAGTAAATGCCAAACTCACCCCAATACTTTGGCCTTAGCTGTTAAAGCTGTCCAGGTCTTCTTGATCATTATTCCTGGTGTGAAAAACGTAAAAAATAAAAAAAATAAAAGCTTGATTTCAATGTTAATTGGATTTCTTCACACCAACACTTTTTGGCCTCAGCTATTAAAGCTATCCAGGTCTTCTTGATCATTCTTCCTAGCGTGAAAAAGAAAATAATAATAAAATAAAATAAAAGGAGAATTTGGGGAAAGAGGTTTGTTGGGTAGGTGGCGTTTAGGTACAGAGAGAATTTACTTGTGTTGTACGAGGCTTCAGCTACTAGTGGGTCATTACTCTGTTTGTTTATTGAGGTAGTGGGTCATGGCAGTCGGCAGATGATGGTAATGAGAGGATCAAACACTTGGCCACTAATGCCAGGCAGGAAAAGTCGATCCCTTTATTCCTTGGGCTGTTTTGAAAAGATTCTTTGGCAGTTTAGCCCTATTCATAACCACGTTTTGTAGCTCTACACAAAACGAAAGGAAAAGAGTGAACATTTTACAACATTTCTCTCTTGCCATTAATCTCCAGTGTTTACAATGAAGAAAGCAGAGCTAGTTTTCATTCCTTCACTGGGTATTGGTCACCTTTTATCAATGGTAGAGATTGCAAAGCTCCTCGTTGATCGAGATCACAAGCTCTACATCACAGTCCTCATCACGAAACAATCATTTGACTTTTTTTGGAAAGGGAGGGAGAGGGAGGGAACTAGGTAGGTAGGGTTTTGACTTTTTTCTTTTTTCTTTTCTTTTTTTTTTTTTATACTTTAAATATGCATTTTGTTTATGACAACCACGTCACTTTTTTTTTTTGGTCACTTTGAAATATCACTTTTTTTTTTATTATTATTATTAATAAAAGATAGAAACACTATTTTCTCCAAAGAAAAAAAAAAGTATAAAAAGATAGAAACACTATGAAATCTCACTTCTTGCAATTTTTGTATAGCAAGTGTTCTTTTAAAAAAGTCAGGGAAATATTACCTCAATATTGTGTAGGTGGATTTCTTTTTGGAAATATAACCTCAATATTTTTATTAAAAAAAAAACTTTGTTTATTTTATTTGGCAAAGCCAGGGAAAAAACATTTTCCACTTGACATCCCATTAACCAAATTTTGTTAAATTAATATTAAAAATGTTGTGTATTTAACTACCCACAAATTTCCAAAATTATCTTATTTCATAATTAAAATTCGTTGATTTCAATTTTTAATTAAAGAGTATTTTAAAATATTCAGTATGCCATTTTTTAAAAAGATTTTCAACTAGTTGCGGAGAGAATTTTCGTTGCAAGTATTTTGGTGCTTGATAAACTTTGCATTATTATTCTAAAATTTTCAGTATTATATGTACTATTCATTGTTAAATTTAGCAAAGAAAATTTTATAGAAAAGCATAAAAGTGGAGAAAATCCTAAAATACAAACCAATACCCAAAACCCACTCAAAACCTCCCTATTCAACCTAATTTGATCCTATCGAGTGGTCATAGACCCAACTTCAGTGGTTGACCATGTTTGACCAAATATTGACCAAGTTTTGCAAACTTTGACTACTCATTTCTCACAATCTAACCGTCTAATTGTTGTCATACTTCGCCAACACCAATATCTCATCACATTCTTCAAATACAACGGTCGGATTTTGGATTTAAGTCCAAAGCATTATGGACATGTGTTGTTGTACCAACACACCAAGAAATTTTGATTGGTCACGTTCTATTAATCCAACCGTTTGATTGAGCTCAAAATTCATCAAAACCAATATTTTATCCCACAATTTTAATCCAATGGTCAAATTTTAAATCTGACTTTGGCACAAGATGGATGCGTGTTGTTGCATCTACCTATCATGAAACTTCAATAACTAAAAATATCCAATACTCTTCTAAGAGAGTTATACGCTATATAAATGTTACTAAGAATCAAGAAAATTACTTACAAAATGCAACCAAAACCTAGAAAATGACCCTAATGGATTTACATATGACCTTTGACTTTGCCATTTTAAAACTAGAAACTGAGAAAAGCATGAAAACCAAAAAAACCTTAAAATACTGACCAATACCCAAACCCACTTAAAACCTCTCTAATGAACCTAATTTTATAAATCCAGTGGTCTTGGAACCAACTTTGAAGAATTTGACCAAAGATTGACCGAATTTAATAGACTTTAACAAAGTTTCGCAAGATTTGACTGCTCTATTCTCACAATTTGACCATCTGATTTTTACTGTAATTTACAAACACAAATATTTCACCACGTTCTACCAATCTAACGGCCAGATTTTGGTTCTCCATCTAGTTGCATGATGGACATATGTTGTTGTACCCACCCCACTAGGAAACTTTGTTTAACCCCTTGACACAATCCGACCATCCAAAATGGCTAAAATACACCATCAAAGCTAGGAAATAACCAAAATACCCTTAAACTTCTAAAGTGACAAAAGTGTCCCTAAAAGCTTCAAAATGATCAAAATACCTTTTACTTTTGAAATGACCAAAATAGCCCTTAAGTACTTGGATGGTCGTGAAAGATGTTTTTTTTGCAATTTTTAAAATTAAAAAAAATTAAAAATTCTAGAGTTTTAAGACAAAATTGAGGAAAATTTACCATTCAAAGAAAATCATAATTTTTTACGGCCATATGTATGTTGGAAATCACCTTTATTGTGACAGATTTACTTTACCATCGCTAATACCTTCTTTTCTTAAGAAAATTTTAATTATTAAGGACGACCAAAATGTCCATCGCAAATAAGAATGCAATATATAGTGATGAAAACAACCATCAAACACATGAAAAGTATGGGCATGAATTCCCCCCCCCCCCCCCCCAAAAAAAAAATTACCATTGTCGATGGCTTAGGTCCATTGCAAATATTATTTATTGGGAGGGATCCAATTCCATCACTAATACATTCTTTCTTTTCAAGCAAATTAACTATTTATGACGGTTAGCATGTTCGTCGCAAATACAAATCCAATTAGGAAAAAAAAAATTGCGATGGATAAATGTCGTCACAAATGTGAAAAGTAAGGAGGGAATTTTCCCTCCAAAATATTTTACCATTTTTGATGGCTTCATGGCTACTGCTAATACCCTCTTTTATATTTACAATGGAAGAATGTTGGTCACAATAATAGCACCATAAAAAATATATATTTTGTATTTTTGACGCACAAAAGCCGTCACACAAGTGTTAATAGTTCCGACGGTTTTTTTTTTAGTCTCCGTAAATAATACCCTCTTTTATATTTACGACAGAAGAATGTTTGTTACAAATAATAACACCATAAAAATATATTTTTTCTGTATTTTTGACGCACAAAAGCCGTCACAAGTGTTAATAGTTCCAACAGTTTTTCTTCTGTCATCGTAAATAATACCCTCTTTCATATTTACAATGGAAGAATGTTTGTCACAAATAATAACACCATAAAAAAAAAAAAAAAAATTGTATTTCGATGCATAAAAGCCGTCACAAGTGTTAGTAATTCTGACGGTTTTTATTTAGTTGTCATAAATAATACTTTATTAGCGATGAACATTTTTATGCCGTCTTAAAAAGTAAGGCGGGAACATTTCCCTCCAAAATAAATCATATTTTCGACAAAAATAATAGGCATTTTCGACGAACTCATTTTGCCGTCACAAATGTTTTAATATTCGACAAGTAATTGTCGACGAAAGAGACTTGTCGTCGAAAAGCCTACTTTTTTCGACGGCTTTTTGTAGTCATCGAAAAAGTTTTGTCACAAATAACAATCTTTTTTGTTGTGTAATCCATGATATAAAAATAAATAAATTCATATGACTATAATTTCATAACGAATTTGTAGGTGCCTCCTTTCACCATCTCTAATTGGAAATTTGTATTGCCACCATCACAACAATACATTATACATCCAGCCACATATGGGAAGAGGCATATCACCCAACGTGAAAATACCGAGATGATTGGTTAGATTCTCCTTTTTAGTGGGTAAAGAAAAAGAATCAAGAAAATTTTAAGGTGAAGATTCAATTGTCGATATTGTCCCCCTAATCTAAAGTCTTACATGGAGTCATTACTAAATTAATTATAATAAAACCTTGTAAATAACTTTATTAAAAAAAATGGAGATTACATTGAATGTCAAAAGATAACTCAAATTACAAGGAAAATTAAAACATATTTTTATCCTCTTGTTTTTATTATTTTATGCAAAGCAATACTAAGAACACATGCTGGAACTTTTATTATGAATGATGCACAACACGTTTCTGAAGACTTGATTATTACTGTTAACAGTTGGAGAGGGCAGAGCTTAAAGGCTGTAATTTGTAAACTTGGCTTCGGGGCTACTGTTTTTGAAATCTGGAATTCAGGAATGCTGTGCTGCTTCAAGGTTGTCCTAGTTTTGAATAGTGTTGTTACTTCCATTAAGAAGTTGAAAATGAGAACTGAGTGCAAATGGTCTTCCCTTGCATTGAAAGGGTCATGCAATTCCCTTGCAAAGAAATTTATTTGTTAATGGGGACTATCTATAGACTTTCTTAGGTCTTGTAGGTCCTCTATTTAGCCTAGTGAGCAAGTGTTTTGTTTTGTGTTTGCTATCATATCTGCTTGTTGTATTATGTGTTGTTGTTTTGGCAGCTTGTTTTCAACAAAAATTTCTCTCGATTATTAAAATGAAAAGATGTCATTTTCTATAAGGAATTCATAATTAAAGTAGATCTACTATCTTAACTTGTTTCAATGCAATGCTCTCATCATAAACTTATAAGAAGAAAATGGGTTGTTATCCTTACCATTATTTTTTTGTGCGTGATATTAATAGGTTTAGGTCTAATTTGCCAGGTCTACTCACACTCATTTTCCCTGCATTTTCTCTTTTGCTTATTTCCTCTAGCTTCTTGCAGTTAGCCCTTCGTGTTGATGCTTAGTTCTCCCATCTTAAAAAAATTTGCCTTGAAGGATGGGCTTCAATAATTAAGTCCATATTTTCAGTAATGAGTATTTCTTATGCTCTAAAGATAGCGGTCCACATGACAAATTTTGCTTGAGTAAGTGATATGCTACTCGGGATAAGTTGGACTAATAAGGATTAAATCCCCTCTAATTGAATCCTCCAATTAATTCTCTTATTTTTATGTAGATGTAAGACATGTGGTATTTGAAATAAATAAATAAATGTCATTTGTTATACATCTGGCTAAAAATTGGAAAGAATTTGATGATTCAATTGGAGGAGATTGTTTCCCTAATTTTTGTGAAATATCACTAGACTTGGCAAAAATTGGACCCAACACATTAACCCAAAGAAAAATACCTTAGAATATTTTACTAGGAGCAAAGCCAGTTGATCTAGACCCGACATGAAGTAAGGGTCAAATTGTCTAACATGTGAATTGATCCTTTTTTTTAAATTAAAAAAAAAAAGAAAAAAGACCACATAAACTAGTAAATCATTCCAAATGCTAAACAATGTGATAATATGACATCAACTATCCAAAATTAATAACTACATTTGAATTCCTTTTTTCTTTTTCTTTTTCTTTTTTTTTTTTTTTTTTTTTTTTTNTTTTTTTTTTTTTTTTTTTTTTTTTTTTTTTTTTTTTTTTTTTGCATATTAAAAAATACAGGTTAATCCATAACTTCACCCAACCCATACCCAACTAAATCCAACCCACTTAAAACCTGATTTTTTACTGAACTTGATCCAACCCACTTAACACTTTATTCCTATTGATGACTTTATATGCTCTTAGCACCAGTTTGTTGACTCCATTAGTAAGAGCTTGATTTCAGTGTTAATTAGATCTTTTCACTCAATCGCATTTGAGTCTGTTTGAGAACAGTTTATCTAATTTTTTGTAAATATGTTAAAATATACTTGTACCTTGAGAAAATTTAAAAATATAATAAAATGCGAGAAAAAAAATGAAATCTTAAAAAACTGTACATAAAAACTAAAGTTTAAAGTAAATGCCAAACTCACCCAATACTTTTTGGCCTTAGCTGTTAAAGCTGTCCAGGTCTTCTTGATCATTATTCCTGGTGTGAAAACATAAAAAATAAAAAAAATAAAAGCTTGATTTCAATGTTAATTGGATTTCTTCACACCAACACTTTTTGGCCTCAGCTATTAAAGCTATCCAGGTCTTCTTGATCATTCTTCCTAGTGTGAAAAAAAAAAAAATAATAATAATAAAATAAAATAAAAGGAGAATTTGGGGAAAGAGGCTTCAGCTACTAGTGGGTCATTACTCAGTTTGTTTATTTGAGGTAGTGGGTCATGGCAGTCGGCAGATGTTGGTAATGAGAGGATCAAACACTTGGCCACTAATGCCAGGCAGGAAAAGTCGATCCCTTTATTCCTTGTGCTGTTTTGAAAAGATTCTTTGGCAGTTTAGCCCTATTCATAACCACGTTTTGTAGCTCTACACAAAACGAAAGGAAAAGAGTGAACATTTTACAACATTTCTCTCTTTCCATTAATCTCCAGTGTTTACAATGAAGAAAGCAGAGCTAGTTTTCATTCCTTCACTGGGTATTGGTCACCTTTTATCAATGGTAGAGATTGCAAAGCTCCTCGTTGATCGAGATCACAAGCTCTACATCACAGTCCTCATCACGAAACAATCATTTGACCCCAAGGTTGCTGCCTACACTGAATCTCTCAATCTCAATGCTTCCACATATACAGAACATATACATTTTATTGATCTCCCAGAGTATGTTCTAAACCAAGAAACCAATCCCATGATTTTTCTTTCTTTATACATTGAAAGTCAAAAACCCCACGTCAAAGAAGCTGTTACCAATCTCAAACAATCGAGGTCAGGTTCTAACTCGCCTCATCTCGCCGGTTTTGTGATCGATTTGTTCTGTGCAACGATGGTAGACGTCGCCAATGAATTTGGGGTTCCAACTTATGTGTTTTTCACTGCAAGTGCAGGTTTTCTCAGTCTCGTGCTTCATCTCCAAAGCCTTCGTGATGGGCACAACCAGGATACATCCGAGTTATTCAAAGACTCAGATGATAAGTTGGTCGTGCCGAGTTTTGTTAACCCAGTCCCGGCTAGGGCCATAAAGCTAAGCAAGGAAGGGGCATCTCTGACCCTGGATTGTGCTAGAAGGTGGAAAGAAACTAAAGGCATCATTGTGAACACGTTTATGGAGCCTGAATTTTATGCGATTCTGTCTAAGGCTAAAAATACTCCCCCAGTGTACCCAGTGGGACCTATCTTAAACTTGAAGAGCGACGATAGTCATGTGGGGTCCAATGGATCACACGATCAAAGAATTGATGATATCATGAAGTGGTTTGATAATCAACCTCCATTATCTGTGGTGTTCTTGTGTTTTGGGAGCATGGGGAGTTTGGATGACAATCAAGTGAGGGAGATCGCACAAGCTCTTGATCAAGGTGGGTTTCGATTTTTATGGTCCCTACGACGACCCCCTCCAAAAGGTAAGATTGCACTTCCCACTAATTATGAGAATTTGGAGGAAGTCTTGCCAGAAGGATTTTTGGATCGGACGGCTGGGATTGGAAAGGTCATTGGTTGGGCACCACAAGTGGCAATCTTATCACATCCTGCAATAGGAGGGTTGGTGTCGCATTGTGGGTGGAATTCTATATTGGAGAGTCTTTGGTTTGGTGTGCCAATTGCTGCTAATTGGCCAGTTTACGCTGAACAACAGTTGAATGCCTTCGAAATGGTGAAGGAGTTGAATTTAGCCGTGGAGATCATATTGGATTCTAGGAGAGATTTTATGATTGATAATCAAACAAAGGGTGAAGGAGATGACTGAAAGAAGTAGGATGGCCTTGATGGATGGTGGGTCTTCTCACTTTTCATTGGGACAATTAATTGATGATGTTATAGATAATATGCCATGAGCTAATTGTACTTTAAGTGTGTGTGTGTGTGTGTTTTTTTTTAAGGCATATTTTTTTAATGGTTTTTAAATCATTTCGGTTCATTTATTTTTTGGCAAATTTCACTTTTTATATTAAATTATCACTTTGATTTCAATTACACTTAACCCTTGAACATCGAGATGCAAGTTTGAACCTTCAAAATTGAAATTATGTTTTAGTGCCCTCCTATTATTTGTTTTTGTGTTAAGCTTGACAAAACTTAACATTGAAATGTCAATTTATTCATTTCTACAAAAACATACTAAATATTAATGAGTAAATTCCTCTATTAATGCTAAATTATGTTAGAATTAATAGAAAAATAGATAGTAGGAGGTTAAGTGTAATGTATAAATTATAATTGGAATTGGAGTAGGGGGTTATTGTGCACGGTTCAGTAGTTTAGGAAGTAAGTGTAATTCAAGTAATGGTTTAGGGTAGACTAGTATAATTTCCCTTCTATTTTTTTTTTCTTTTAGGCTTAGCCCGATCTATCCTTACCAAAGGAGTTTGTAATAATTGCATTATCACTTTCTTAAATAAATTTTGGAGCCAAAAAAAGATATTTCTAAATCATAAAATATTTTTTTGTGTTTTTATTTTGTTATATGGGCTTCCTACAGATTTTCGTAAAGAATTAGATTACTAATATATATACCAATACATGTACATCATCGATACAAATGTGTAAGTTTATTAAAAACAATATGAGTTAATTTCAGTTTACCCACTTGTTAGGCCCATTTTAATATGCATGTGTGGTTTGAAAGTTATCACTTTACCCATATGAGATAGCCTTTGTTTGCCCCATGTAACCCACCTCTCCCCTCTTTGTTAGAAAAACAATTTTAAAACATAAAACATAAAATAAAACGAATCAAAAGGCACTCATGAGAAACTTTGCCTTGTATTCAATTTGACCCCCACACATAGTTCAATGACAAAAAAAAAGGAGAGAAAGTAAAGAGCAAAAAGAACAAATAGCTTCCTTCTTTAAACACCAAAAACAAAACAAACCTAGAGAGAGATCTTCGATTTCTAATACTGTGCATTGCTTTTTCGTATTTTCATTCCAAGATCTCAATCCATTGTTCCACAACAGTACACTTTTTTTTTTTTTTTGGCAGAACTGAAAAAACAAATTCCATTTTGTTTTTTTTGTTTTTTTGTTTTTTTTTTTTGTTTTTTTGGATATGAATACCAAATCTATTTCCATTTTTGTTCAGTGTTCATTAAATCAGTTCCACATTGCAACAATTTGTTTTGTTAAATCACTATTTTTAACTTAATAATTTTTTTTTTAAGAGTTATGTGAGTTTTCTATTTCTATATTTAGCTCAAGATATAGTATTATTCAGTGTTATTCTTTCTCTTCTTCTTCTTCTTCTTTCATTTTATTTTTAATCTGATCTAGTTCTCTAATATGTTGTGCATTTGTGGAGGGGTAGGATGCTATGTGTTTGCCTTTTTTTCTAATTTGTAAAAAAATTATGTTGGTATGTATCAAATGGCTTTCAATTTGTTTTGGTTATTTTTCAGATGATGGATCTTGGAGTTCATAATGGTGAGAGAAAGTTTTTCTCAAGAGGCTATTTGATCCGTTTTCTTTTATGTTTTAAGTCTTAAAAGTGTTTTTCTAAAAGAGAAGGAGAAGGTGAGTTACGGAGGGTTAATAGAGGTTACTGTTAGGTTCTAAAGGTTTAGGAATTTATGTATTTAGAACTCTAATTTGTAATATTGGCAAACCATGATCAAAACAATATGTTTAGTTTTGTTTAAGCTTGCTCAAAGTTGATTAATTATTGTAAAGTTGGAATCGAGAGACTGTAGATGCATTGGAGCATTTCGGTCTGGCTCGATCGATCGAAGAATAGACTCGATCGATCGAAAGTCGACCAGATTGCGTTTTCTGCAGTTTTTCCAACTCAGCCCTAACTCATTAAACGTTTAGAGTTTTATGTTTTTGCCCTAGGTATATAAGGCAAAACCCTAGCCACGTTTTTAGAGTTGCTCCAGTTGTATTGTTGCTCATACATTGCTGTTTTGTGTAAATCTCTTGTGAGATCTAGAGGAGCTTTCCTTTACACAAATCTTAGGGTTTTCAAGATAGAGATTACTTCAACATATCAACTCGGTTGATACCATTGAAGCTTAAAGAATATCAAGTGTGGGTGCTTGTAGCTGATTGAAGAATTAAAGAAAGAAGGAGTTCGTGGATTCGGAGCTTGCACGGGGTCGTGTTAGTAAGTTCTACTGGTAGGTAGTATTAGGAAGTCGAGCGGGGAGCTTGTAAGTCCTTTTGTATGAACTTCGATTCTTTCATAATGAATTTAGTTTTGCCTTAAGGATCGGTGGGTAAAATCCTCCCTAGGTTTTTTACCGATTTGGTTTTCCTGAGTGATTATATCTTGTGTTATTTATTATTCCGCTGCTTTATATTCTTGATATGATTGTTTGATTGTTTTAAACTAGAATTGCATAATTTGACTAAGTAATAACTTGGCTAATTAACTAGGCTACTCAATCTGGTTGTGTGTTAAGAGGTCTAAAACCATTCAGTTACCTCATATGAGTAAAGTGACACCTTTCAAACTATGGGTAGATAATATTTAAATGGGTCTAACATGTGGCTAAATAGTAATTAACCCAAACTATATCTAATTTAAAGAAAGTGTGCTGATAATATCACTGAGCAAAAATTAATATAAGTTTTACAGTAAATAATGTATAAGAAAAATAAATTTATTTATTATTAACATAATTTGAAATAAATACCATACTTTTAAATTCCTTGAAATTTTTGGTTGTTATAATTAGAGTAGTGTTGAGGACAAAAATGTGACAAAAAAGCCCATTCCATGAAAAACAAGGAAAGACTATGGGCCTTGACAAAAGAAGACCCAGCTTGTGAAGGACCATGAAGGCCCAAAGGCCCAAAATTAAGAGAAAAAAAAAAAACCTTTCAAACTATGGGTAGATAATATTTAAATGGGTCTAACATGTGGCTAAATAGTAATTAACCCAAACTATATCTAATTTAAAGAAAGTGTGCTGATAATATCACTGAGCAAAAATTAATATAAGTTTTACAGTAAATAATGTATAAGAAAAATAAATTTATTTATTATTAACATAATTTGAAATAAATACCATACTTTTAAATTCCTTGAAATTTTTGGTTGTTATAATTAGAGTAGTGTTGAGGACAAAAATGTGACAAAAAAGCCCATTCCATGAAAAACAAGGAAAGACTATGGGCCTTGACAAAAGAAGACCCAGCTTGTGAAGGACCATGAAGGCCCAAAGGCCCAAAATTAAGAGAAAAAAAAAAGAATAAATAAATAAATAAATAAGAAGAGGACCCAGACTTAGGCCAGGAAACAGGTCCTCCATCTTTTAGGAAGTAGATCCTTTGAGAGAAAGCCTGAAAATCCTGATAAGGATACAAACATCCTAGAAGATCTTGAGAAGGACATGGGCGACCCAGAAGATAGTCTGGGAACAAGTCACTCACATGTATCCTTGAAAGAAGAAAAAGAATGAAAGATTCGTTAGATTTCCTATCAAAATCAAGAGGTAAAGAGAAGTAAAAGGGACAAGTGTTGTCCTCGGGTTCAAAACCTGACGAAGGAACTGAGGGACCTTGGTCAAGGCAAAGGACAAGCAGCAAAAGAGAGGATGGTCAGAGGCTTTCCAAGCTCACCCATTGCAAGGAGGAATCTATCCCATCTCTGGAAAAAGGCCAAACCAAGAAAAGTAAACATCAAGGCCCCAGAACCTTGATGTGTCTTTTTAAAGCCTTGAGAAGAGGACCTTGGCTGACACATGGGAAAGCCAAGGCATATGTTCAAATTCCTAGCAAAAGTCATTAAATATCTAGAAAACCAAGTATCATCTTTGTAACCCATGATCCAAATTGGTAGTAAGGGAGAGGTGGTTTGTTTGGTAAGGAGTGATTTCTGGTGAAATGAGAAACCTGAAGTTTTCCCTTGGTTAATGTATTTTCTTGGAATGCATGAACGAATGGTTTACTCAGTTTCTCCATGTGCATGACATCTCCCCATAATTTCCTCTCAACTATCATTTTCAATCAAACTGTCACCCATTACATTGAATGCCCCACCTACTCCCTTGACTTTGCAGAAAGACATCTTCCATTTGCAATTTAAGCTGAATACTATTTTTGAGTTATAATTGCCAAACTAAGCTAAACCTTTACTCAATGAAATCTTCCAGATTCCTATTAGAGGATACGATTTTACCCAGCAAACCAAGGACATCTTCGCTTGGGAGAACCAGACCATGTCCACTATAAAAAGAACACCAAAGCATAATAGAAGGGGTTGAGTTCTAGGGGTTCAGAGGGAAGTTCTAAGAATTCTAAGGGTTCAATAGGGGAGAAAGGAGAAAAAAGGAACCAAACAAGAGAGCCAAAGAGGAGGACTTCATCCAATGTCCTTGAGATCCTTCAAAATATCACTTAGCCTCCAAAGAAACATACAAAAACATGCACACATCAAATATCACTCTCTCCCACAAAATCCTCCTCACTTGACTGCCTTGGAAGGAAATGTCCAAGCAAAGCTACTTAGACTTGAGTTCCAAATCACACAAATCTTGTGCAAAAGCACTAAGTCTGCGAGAATTAGGGCCATGGACCTCATGGTTGACTCATTTAGATGAAGTTCATTTACATATATGTATATGCTTTGGAATGCATATCCTAACCTGAGAAACTAACAACTATTTAAGGATATTTGTATTGTATAGTTGTTCTTATGCAAGACCTACAGATTAAAGGCCCCGTGGTTCTAGGAACCACGAACCCACGTCCTGAGCACCACTGCAACATCTTTTTCCCAAGGAATCACCATGGAGGAATGGAGTGAAGGAATTCTTTTAAATATTCACACAATAAAAGATAAGTCTTAAATATTCTATTTTAATCTCCTTCTTATTGCAAACATTATGAATAATTATTTTACTCATTTTGTAAGAGTAAAAGGTCATTTTACGACATTAAAACACTTACAATGATATTTTATTCCTTAGGAGAAAATTGCATTTTTGCCTTGTGGAACTCTATGTGACTTGCGCACAAACCGATTCATATAATGGCCTTAATAGGCCGTGGAGAACCGGACCTAGTTCACCCAACCTCTACTCCAGGCCCTTCTTAGTGACTTAAGGCCTCAAATCAGCATTGGGCCTAAGAACTATCTAAAAAAGGGAACCCACAAGTAGTATTCCTAAAAAAATAAAAAATGGTTATAATTAGGGTTAATTTCATTTTGTTACTTAGAAAATTGATTATGCCAATTCAATTCCTACTTTTTTTTAGCACATTTTATTGTGACCCTCACCATCATCTAACTCATGGAAATGCTAACGTGTCCAATGAATCACCCATTTGTCACTCAATTATAAATTTATATTACAAAACTATTTAACTTGCATAAAATGGACAACTCAACGGCTTAGGTGACACAATAAAATGGTTTCCATTTAACCGTAAAATAATGGTCCTTTTGGAGTAAACAATTTATGAATTCATTTTCAGTCCCAAAATTTTACCCTCGAGCTTCACACCCACCACTTTGAGCATAGAGAATAGAACCCTACTAGCCTCTTGCGCCTACCATTGAACCACCCACCCCCACCCACCACAAGACCCAATTGACCACTTTGACCCACCCGGCCACCTTGAAACCCGATTTCTCCAAACCCACTTCCATTCATTGTCATTAGGGATGAAACTATGCTTAGTCCAAGGAGGGCAATGCACAAAGTAAAATATAAAATACATAAAGCTTTGAATTTTCATGTTTTCACAAAAAGTACTTTTTCTTTATTCAAATTTTCATTAGATTTTGATTCCTCTTGTGGATTTTTGTTTGAGTTCTATATGATTTATGAAATTTATCTTAAAGCATTAGCATAGGATAACTGTAGCTTTTCTTTTTTTTTTTTTTTTTTTTTTTTTTTTTTTTTTTTTTTTTTTTTTTTTTTTTTTTTTTNTCCTTTTGGAGTAAACAATTTATGAATTCATTTTCAGTCCCAGAATTTTACCCTCGAGCTTCACACCCACCACTTTGAGCATAGAGAATAGAACCCTACTAGCCTCTTGCGCCTACCATTGAACCACCCACCCCCACCCACCACAAGACCCAATTGACCACTTTGACCCACCCGGCCACCTTGAAACCCGATTTCTCCAAACCCACTTCCATTCATTGTCATTAGGGATGAAACTATGCTTAGTCCAAGGAGGGCAATGCACAAAGTAAAATATAAAATACATAAAGCTTTGAATTTTCATGTTTTCACAAAAAGTACTTTTTCTTTATTCAAATTTTCATTAGATTTTGATTCCTCTTGTGGATTTTTGTTTGAGTTCTATATGATTTATGAAATTTATCTTAAAGCATTAGCATAGGATAACTTTTGCTTTTCTTTTTTTTTTTTTTTTTTTTTCTGAGAAACAGCCCCAAGTGGCAGACCATTTTATTGCTAAATAGTCAGAAACATAAAACTTAAAAACATCTAGAGAAATAGAATCTGTCCAAATTACAACTTAAAAAGACATCTCGCTCTCTTGGCTAAAGTATAAGCCAAAGTATTGCCTTGCCTGAGTGTATAAGGGAAAGAAAAGTTCTGAAAAGAACTAGCTAAAGACAAAATGTCTCTAATAATATGGCCACACGAAGGAGGCAAAAAACACTTGTTCTTTATAGCTGAGATGGATACTTCTAAGTCGCCTTTGAAGACTGAACTGCGTAGCTGGGAGAATTGTTCGGCCTCCTATAAGATTCATAGGTTTGGGAGAAACTTATGAAGTTATCTCAGAAGAGGTTGAATATGATCCCTACACATATGATGAAGCTATAAATGATATAGATGCACATCATTGGGTCAGTTCACTACACCGTGAACTCTTAAGTTACCTAGGCATATCCGTCAGCCAGATATCCCCCAACGCCTGGAGGGTCTTTATTGCCATGGAGGTCCTGTACGGAGCCATGACGGACGGAGCGAGGAGGCTCACAATAAGAGAGTTCCTTCATTGTTACCGTCCAGACGAAATAGATAAGTCAAGGGGCATGTATAGCTTCGTCCCTAGGAGTCCCGTTCTGAAAGTCATCTACGAGACTCCAGACTCAAACAGGGACTGGAAGAGTCGTTACTTCTTCATGGAAGGAGACGACTGGATGAGTCATGCAGGGGAGACGGACTTCATGCCCGTCGACACAGTTTGGGGCATTTTAAACTCATCTGGTATGGTCCGTTGTAAATCCCTCCGTTCATTTTTTTAAATTGTAATGTTTCTAACCTCCGTCTTCTATTTTGCAGTTCGACGGCGTCCCAAGTTACACTCGAGGAATTTAGTTTCTTGAGAAGATTTTTGCCAAGACAACTCCAGAGGAGAGGACGTGGGCCAAGCTCGTCAACCTCAATACTATTCATTGGTATTGCGACGGTCCTGAACCCACCCGACGGCCTTAAAGTACGAGAAAACGACCCGTCTGCGTAAGTCCGTCCACCTCTTGCCATTTTCACTCTTTTTTTTTTTTACTATTGCTCCATAATCCGTCATCCTTTTTCAGAGATGGAGGACGCCAAGAGACGAGCGGCCATAAGACTTCAAGCCGCGAAAAACAAGAAAACCGGGACGGACGCAATGGGGACGGGCTCTAGCAAGCCTTCTCTAAAACGGAAACTGCCTATGAAGAGCGAGGGTCCGTCCAAGCAGCCTAAAGTTCCTTTGGACCCGGTCCTTGGCTTGATGGCCGAGGGGAGCAAGTCAGTCCCTCCGTCTAAACATGGCAAAGGCAAGGGGCTGATGACGGGTCAGCCAGGCGAGCAGAAGAAACCACCCGTCTTGCTCCGCGAGGATTCCAAGTATGCCTTGGAAAGGATGTCGTCGATCATCACTACCGACGACTACGAGGATCTTGGGAACCACTCGACGGAGGCGATGGGAGAGACGGCCCTCTTTAGCATTGCCCAGGTAATGATCCGTCCACCATATTCTGTCCGTTCACCTCTGTTTTCTTTGTTTTGCTAACTTATTTTTTGCCGTCTTCAGGCTATGATCATGACGAAGGGCCTCATGGGACGGTGTCTTAATCAAGAGACGACCATTGGCCGACTCCGTGAGAAGGCCAAGGTGACGGAGGGGGATCTGCTCGACCTGAAGGCCTGGAAGATCACTCATGAGAAAAAGCTGGGGATGGCCGAGACGGCCCGGGATGAGGCCGTTCAGATGGTGGAAAACCTGAAAAAAGCCTTAGTGGACAAAGACGACGAGGTCCGTCATGCCAAGGAGGAAGCCGTACGAGAGTACCGTGACTCCAGTGAAGTTATTGCGGAGCTAAGTCTAGTCTACAACGACGGGTTCGACGATGCCCTCCGTCAGGTGAGGAGGTTGTATCCTGATTTGGACTTGTCCGCCGTCTCCGTCTCTGCCCCGGAGCCGTCCACTGCCCAGCCTGCCCAGACGGAGGATACAGACGCTCTTTTTGATGAGGACGGCGTTATCCGTGAAGCTCCCTTGGATCATACTGCTGTAGATAGCAAGGCCAAAGATGCTGGGGACCGTCCAGATGTAGAAGAAGACGGAGCTTGATTATGCCAGCTCTATTTTGTAATAACTTAGTTTTTTTTTTTTTTTTTTTTTTTTTTTGTAAGTGTGGAACAATTTATGACACCCGTCATGTTTTACGGGGTTTATTTATGCATTGACTTGTCATGCTTTTTATAAACTAAGTCCGTCATCTCTGTGGAATGCATTTTTCTTTTAACGTATTTTTATGCTTAATTGAGGTCCGTCCTGCTTATTATAGTACGTCCCCACACTATTTGCCATTGAATGGTTCGAACAGATCCGTCATGTACGATTTGAATCCATCCATTATGTTGGTTTGTTTATTGAACATGCTTTTTCTGCATAATTTGAAACCAACCGTCGGGTAGGCTATGCTTTGTGTCAATCCGTTGGGTATCGTACTTCGTGTTCTTTGTGAGGTCCGTCCAGCTAGTGGACGTTATCTTGAATTCGCTTATTATACGGAGTTTGGGGAGTCCGTCTGATCCTTTACAAGTCTGTTTACTATTTGGCCCTGTGGCTTTTAGTCCTTATGAGATCGTCCGTCCACCTTGTGGACAGTTTTATTGGTCCGTCCATTTATGGACTTAGTTTTCATCCTCTTGGGATGGTCCGTCCACCTTGTGGATTCATTTTCCTCTTGGGATGATCCGTCCATCTTGTGGACAGTTTTGTTGGTTCGTCCATTCATGGACTTTAGGTTTCCATCCTCTTGGGATGATCCGTCCATCTTGTGGACAGTTTTATTGGTCCGTCCATTTATGGACTTAGTTTTCATCCTCTTGGGATGGTCCGTCCACCTGTGGATGGTTTCATTTACATCCTCTTGGGATGATCCGTCCATCTTGTGGACAGTTTTGTTGGTTCGTCCATTCATGGACTTTAGGTTTCCATCCTCTTGGGATGTCCGTCCATCTTGTGGACGGTTTATCTGGTTCGTCCATTTATGGACTTAGGTTTCCATCCTCTTGGGATGGTCCGTCCATCTTGTGGACAGTTTTATTGGTCGTTCATTTGTGAACTAGTTTTTCATCCTCTTGGGATGATCCGTCCACCTTGTGGATGGTTTCATTTTTCATCCTCTTGGGATGATCCGTCCATCTTGTGGACAGTTTTGTTGTTTCGTCCATTCATGGACTTTAGGTTCCATCCTCTTGGGATGGTCCGTCCATCTTGTGGACGGTTTTACTAGTTCGTCCATTATATGGACTTAGGTTTCCATCCTTTTGGGATCCGTCCATTTGTGGACGGTTTTACTGGCTCGTCCATTATATGGATTTAGACTTGGTCCGTTCATTTTTGTGGACGGCCTTCGGAACTTGTGAAACAGTTTAGGCGGAATACACTTTTACCTGAAAGAGGTCTTTATAGAAAAAATGGTGCCTGCCCCTTTGGGCTTAAAAAGGCACTAGTAGGTTTGTTCGAAGTAAAACATTGAAAAAGTAAAAATTGTTCTTCAGAAAATAAATACTACTAAAAACTTTAGATATAAACTGGAATGCTTGCGGCGGGTGGATATCTCTTCTTGCTGTATCTACTGGTAATACCTCCGCAGATGCTCAGTGTTCCACGGGTGCTGCAGTCTCCGTCCGTCCATGGTTTCGAGATGATAGGTGCCTCTTCTCTGCCATGACGAGATCTTGTATGGCCCTTCCCAGTTTGGACCAAGTTTTCCTTGTGAGGGGTCTTTAGCTGCTCCTATGACCTTCCGAAGTACAAGGTCTCCGATTTGGAAGTCTCTGTGTCTGACTTTGGAGTTGTAGTATTTTGCCATGAGATTTTGGTATCGAGCTATCCTCTGTTCAGCTGTAGTCCGGGCTTCGTCGACTAGGTCTAGCTGCAGTCGCAGAGCTTCTTCATTCTTGCCTTCATCGTAGCTCTCCACTCGATAGGTTGTAAGACCTATTTCTGCTGGGATGACGGCCTCGCTCCCGTATGTCAGTCTGAAAGGTGTTTCCCCCGTCGGCGTTCTCGCCGTCGTGCGGTATGCCCATAAGACACTTGGTAACTCATCGGGCCATATACCTTTTGCCCCCTCGAGACGGGTCTTGATTATTTTGAGCAAGGACCGGTTCGTGACTTCGACTTGGCCATTTGCCTGTGGATGCGCGGGCGACGAGTAATGATTCCTTATGCCTAACTCTGAGCAAAATCTCGGAACGCCTTATTGTCGAACTGCTTCCCATTGTCGGAGATGAGGACCCTTGGTATTCCGAATCTGCATATGATATTCCTCCATACGAAACCTCTGATGTTCTTTTCCGTGATAGTTGCTAGCGCTTCCGCTTCGACCCACTTGGTGAAGTAGTCGATCCCTACCACTAAGAATTTTAGCTGTCGCGCAGCCGTCGGAAAGGGTCCCATGATGTCTAGTCCCCATTGGGCAAATGGCCAAGGGGCCGTCATGGGGGTCAGCTCTTCGGTTGGTTGCCTAATTAGGTTACCAAACCTCTGACATTTGTCGCAGACCCTGACATAGGCTTGCGCGTCTTTCTGCATCGTGGGCCAATAGTATCCAGCCCGGATCAGTTTGTGTACCAAAGATCGCGCCCCGAATGGTTTCCGCAGATGCCTTCATGGACCTCTCTCATTACATAGTTTGCCTCCTCGTGACCCAAGCACCTTAGATATGGTCGCGAGAATCCCCTTTTGTATAAAATGTCATTGATCATTATGAATCGCGAAGCCCGCACCTTCAACTTTCTGGCTGCGTCCCTGCTATCCGGAAGCGTGCCTTCCTTTAGGTAGGCTAATAGGGGTGTGGTCCAATCGTACTCTGGATTTACTTCCTGCACTTCCGACTCACCGTCAATGATTGAGGAGTATTGGATAAAGGATAACACCCGATCGGGGGTCGTCATGGTCACTGCGGAGGCGGCTTTTGCGAGCCGGTCAGCATATTCATTCTCCTCTCTTGGGATCTGGACGAATGTGACCTGGAGGGAGTCGATCCGTCTTCTGACTTCTTCTAGGTATTTCTTCATTTTATCCCCTTGCATTCATAGGTGCCACTAATCTGATTGACTACCACCTGCGAGTCGCAATGAATAACCATGGACTCTGCGCCTGCCGCTTTCGCCAGGTCTAATCCTGCCAGTAACGCCTCATA
This sequence comes from Quercus suber, assembly GCF_002906115.3. Classification (NCBI taxonomy): domain Eukaryota; kingdom Viridiplantae; phylum Streptophyta; class Magnoliopsida; order Fagales; family Fagaceae; genus Quercus; species Quercus suber. The sequence continues at coordinate 579,556 of NW_027069948.1, read as the reverse complement.
CTCGGCCTCATTGTTGGTCGTCGGGAAGTCCAAACGGATCATGCACTCGATCATGTCTCCGTCAGGGGTTTGAATTACTACCCCGGCGCCCCCCGCTATCCTGGTTGATGATCCATCCGTGTGGATATTCCATAGTCTGAGGGCTTGTGGCTCTTGCTCCCCTGTTTGCGTATATTCGGCGATGAAATCAGCTATGGCTTGGCCTTTTATTGCGGTTCGCGGACGGTAGTATATGTCAAACTCGCTCAGCTCTATTGCCCACAGGGCCATCCGTCCGGCTGCTTCGGGGCTGCTCAATGCCCTTTTTAGGGGTTGATTTGTTAGGACGATGATGCTGTGGGCTTGAAAGTACGGTTTCAGTTTTCGAGCTGCGGTTATCAGCGCGAAGGCCAGCTTCTCCATGTGAGGGTATCTTTCTTCAGCCCCTCTGAACCCTCTGCTTACGAAATAGACGGGCCGCTGCGCCCCTTCCTCTTCCCTTACTAGAGCCGCGCTTACTGCCACCCGCGAAGCGGCTAGGTATAAGTAGAGATCTTCCCCTGGTTTGGACGGGCTGAGCAAAGGTGGGGAGGAAAGGTATTTCTTTAGGTCTTCAAATGCCTTCTGGCACTCCTCCGTCCACTCGAATGATTTTCCTAAGACTTAATTTTCTTTTCTGTTTGTCCTCTGCTTTAATTCTGTCTATCTATAGTAGGACTCTCTTTGCTTGATTTCTTTTCTGCTTTTGGAATCATGTTTTCATGCATCTACACATTTCTATCATGCCTTCATGCATATACATCTTTCTTTCTGCTTTCATGTTGTTTGTTTGTTTTTGTTTGATTGTTTAGTTTTCATTTTATTTTATTTTCAAAATAAAAATAAAAATAAAAAATCAGAAAAATACAAAAATAGTGTGTATTTGTGTACATTGGTACTTGTGTACCATGGATGGCCATTGAAACAAAGTTTTCTAAACTTTGTATCTTTTGTAGCTTAGATAAACATCTCTATGCACAACTAAGCAAGTGAGCTTTGTGGCTCGTGTTTGTAATGAGTAAGATTAGGTAATCTCTTGTACTTAACACTCGTATCACTCTTTTTTACGGGAAGGATTAGAAAATACTAAGAGAAATGCATAAATAATAGTCTCACCACTGTTGCCTGCCAATTATGAAATGAAATATGTATGTTTCGGCATAGCAAAAGTGCAATGTCAATGACATTTGTATGATTTGGCATAGCAAAATTGGAATGTCAAATGCTTAACATAATTAGATATTTCTTTTCTATCTCTTTTATGCCCATGCATGATTTGCTTAATATATATATATATATGCAAAGAAAAATTAAAAGCAAAAAGAATAAAAAATGCTTTATATATGATTGCAAGCATGTATTCTAGGAGATGTGGGAGTTATAGGATGTACCTCAAAAGTGATAGTCCCCATCAAACAGTTATGATTGTGTGTGAATTAAAGTGATTTTCTCATATCTCAAATCATCATAATATGTATACACTTATACAATCTTGCTATGTTTTTCACACATAATACGTAATATTCTTTACTACTTTTGATACATGTGAAGGTACAATATGATTTGACCACCACAAGGGATACATGTGTTAATATATGCTCACTAAACTGCCTTAATTTGTTTTTAAAATATAAAATTAGTTCGACTTGTTTAGTGTGTGTGTGTGTGTGTTTTGGGATTTATGTGCATAACATTTTTCTTGTTGAGAGATTCGTTTTTCACATGTTTTGCATCTTTCTATTATCCCGTCATCCACAACATCTCATTTCATTACATTCATGCATTTTTATATGGATTTCTTATGCCCCCTTGATCATCCTTGATCATCATTTTATTTCTAGTGTGAAACTTTCTAGCTTCTTGTACCCTTTGTCAATCATGACAAAAATGGGAAGAAATTGTGGAGAATATGTAGTTTCTTTTTAAGATTCTACTTATTAGGAGGAGCTGTGTTTCATCTTGTTAGGAAGAGTGTTTACCTCCTTGTTGTTGTAGGAGCTTCTTTTAGCCATTTCTTCTTGTACACCGGCCTTGTGACCATGTTTACATACATTGTACTTATTTTCCTTATATGTTGATGTGTGCTTCTTTCACTTACCTCTACATGTGTTGTTTCTTTTCTATCTCCATATACATGTTTCTTATAAATTGTATGTAATCTATTATTTATGTTTCATACTAAGATGCCTTGATTAGTTTTGTTTAAAATGTTTCAGAAATACAGGTTGTCAAAGTCTACTTGCCATAAACTCTCTTCTTGCAAAGTTTTTCAAGAGTTTCTGTTAGGATAGATTTTATTGTATTTAACAAGTGAATATAAGTTAAGTGATTTATGACTTCTCTCATTTGTTTATTTGTTTGTTGTGGTTTTGTCACGGATTGCCACAGGGAGATATTGTTAGGACATATGTGGATCATGTTAGAAACATATGTCAATATTTTATGTAGTTGGCTAATCTTTTGATAAAACGCACTTTATTTGTATTTGGGTAGACCTAGGATGTATTTAATACTTCAAGAAACAACTGTTCAAGTCTAGTATTGAAGCCATGCAAATTTATCCAAGAAACAAGTGAAAAAGTGTCGATTTTTTAAAGCTCGATAGCTACTTGACACCTCTTAATAGCTTGGCTATCTATCGAGATTTTCAGCTGTTTCTTATTGCAATCTCGATAGCTTCTCGACAGCTGGTGGATTGATCGAGAAAACTCATGTCCCCTTGACACCTCGTCGACACCTCCTCGATCGATCGAGAATTACTGAGCTTTATGAAATTCAGATTTCCAGATTTGATTTTCGACCCATGCTGACATGTATGTGTAGGGTTTCTTTTCTTACAATCCTAGACCTATATAAGGCTTATTTTAGAGGCCGTCACATAAGAGAATACAAGGAGAACATATGCAAAATGTGACAGATGCCTTATTCTCTCTGAAAGAAGCTGCTGTATCTTTTGCGCCTTAGGGTTTTGTAACCAAGTGCTTATTGATCTTCATTGTTGATGAAGTAAAGAACTTTGCAAACAACATCTTCTTCAAGTTGGGTGTTAGTCACATACTAGGATCCGTGCATCAAAACGGTGGCGTTCATATATTGAAGAGTTCAAAGGTTCTGAAGCGGTAGAAGGTTTTTGCTATAAATTCATCTACGAGGATTGTAGAGTCTAAGGACAAAGGTTTTGTACTAGATCTAAAACTTCTTTTTACTATAGTAAATTACTTTTTGGGAAGGTTTCCTCACAAGTTTTTTTACTATGAAACTAGTTTGTTTTATTGGTTTTCCTAGGTCATCATATCTTGTCTTATTTAATTTTCCACTATGCATGATTTTAACATGATATTGATATTTGTTTGTTTTAACAAATTTTATTAATAGTAAATCTAATTAACAATTTGGATTTGAAACTTGTTAGTTCTGTCAACCAAGGTCTAAATTTCCCAACAAATCTCATTAAAATATCCGGCATATAACCAAGGCAAAGAAAACCTGTGATTCAAGTTTTTTAGAAGAGTCCAACCTTTGTAATGCTTATGAGTTTTAGGTAGGCCATAAAACACAATAAATCTCCAAGAATTTTCCTTCCCTTCATTTACAGCTGCATCAATGTGATTTAGTGAAGAAGCAACCATTGAAATGTTAAAACTGTTTTTCCACAGTAATGCCAAGCCACTACATTGAGAGACTTTAGAGACGACATGCCACTTTCCAAAGTCTAAATTCTTCAAAAGTAACTTTAGCCTTGCCTCATCCAACCATGTTTCGGCTAAGAACACATTTGCAGGATCTTATGCCCGTATCAAATCATTGAGCTCTTGAATTGTCTGTGGGTTCCCAAGCCCATGATAATTCCAAACTAAAAAAGTCATTGCTTTTGGTAGGGTTGATGAACAGCCGTTGCCAATGATAAATTGATATCCTCCTCAGAAAAGGAAACCAAGCGACGCTTACTAGGTAACTCAGTTTGATCATCCAGTCCAACAAAAGAGAGCTTCACCTGAGTATTACTCACCAAAATTAGGACCGAGTTCTGCATTGATTTGCCTAGGCGAGTCTATCGTTTACCTTGCAGAGAAGGTCCTTCACCACTATTGGTCTATGTGTTAACTCCCAAAGGCATAGAATCAATTTTTTCGGGCTGATAGGATTAAAAGAGTCAAGTGAGGCAGCAATAGTTAGGTCACGTAGATTTTTTGGAGGAGTCTGCAGCTTACAACTCATTGTATGTGTCTGTCCCGATTTTTTTATGATACCCTCTCCCACAATTTCGGGATTAGAAGAGTTAAACACGCTGATATCCTTATCTATCTTACTCAATTTCTCCTTAAAGGTAACTTCCTGAATATCTGCTTTTGAAAATAAAGGATCCACTTGAGGATTATGTAACGTTGATTCAGTTATAGAAGGTACCACATTTGAATTCAAAATTCCCTAGAAGTCAACCCCCATATCCTGGGAATTCAATTTTGGAGCCGAAGCGCAATTAATATTTTTCCCACCTTCCTCACATTCCATATGATAAGCCAAGAATGTATTGACCCCTTATGATGAATTAACTAATTAATTAGCCAAGTTAATTAATTAATTCAATTAGCATGCTGATGAAGCGTAATTTCATCAGTCAAAGTGGGCAGATAGAACCAATTCCCAGTCTATGTGAATGTATCCTCAAAAATAGTAAAGTTATCTAAGTATTTCTCGTACCTTGTGTTGATATTATGAGGGCTTTATATATGTTTTTACAGCTTCTAGTCGTTGGGGTAGTTATGGTGGTCTTAATGTCCTTCTTAGTAACGTTTTATGCTTTGTAATGTGGCTTCAATGTGCTCCAACGATTCATACAGCTGGCTCTGTAACCGCTCAAGGTATAATTGGCCGCATTAAATGGCCTAGTTGGCTTCGTTAGTGACGTGGGTATTTGTTTAGCTCGTCTGAGGATGTCCTTGTCTGTATCTTTGAGATCGTCAGCTGTCCCCCGATTCTGTGGTCGTCACGACGTGTCATGACGACCATAAAATATGAAAGATTATGGGCCATAAATGACTCTTGGGGTTTCACTCCGTATTAAATGCATAGTGGCAGCGCTCCACAGGTCGTGGCCTACGTGACACATTTTGACTGGTGGAGTTAATGCTCCAATTTGTGGGACTATTGGGTTTCCCGCTGGTTTTCAGTTTTCCAAGCCTTGGTTTTAAACTTCTCCCCTTCTCATTTTTTTTTTTTTTTCATTTTTCTCAAAAACTTCCAATCATTGTTTTAAGCATTTTCTTCGCTAACCTCACTCTGCAACTCTTCTCCGAACTGGTGTGCTGTGCGGTGGTGTTTCCCTTACCTGCCATTTTTAAGGTACATTTCTTCTCTTTTTCCTGCTTTTCCTTTCCCTTTTTTATTTTATTACGATATAGCTTCTGATTTCTTTCTTCTTCTCCTTTCCTTTTTCCTTTTGTTTATCTTTGATTTCTTAGGGATTTAGCTTGTATTGTTTCCCTTTGTGTTTTTTCTGGATTTCTATGGTTAGTAGCTCTGAGGTTAGGATAGTTTGCCCATCAATTTCCTTCCTTTTCGCTCGCTTATGGGGGTCTTTCGGCGTTTTCCCACATCTTGAGGATTTTGTTTTTAAGGGTAATTTTTTGAGTGTTGCATTGGCCAACCTGTTGCCTTTGCTTTGTCAATCAATTGATTGGTTCGAGAGTCGGGTAAAAGAGCAGGAGACAATATTTGAGGTTAGGTCTAGCGAACTCGAGACTGGGTTATCGTCTAACGGTGACCCAGTGGAAGGGGATACTGCCGTCTCTACCCCTCGAGAAGTTAGGGCTTTTTACGCCCTCGATCAAGAGTTTGGATTGGATGCTGACACATTGGGGAGATTTAGGGATAGATTCCAATTCATGGAACGAGTTAGGGTTCGTTTGCCCAATTAGGAGGATTGGGCCTGTCACTTCTTCCCAGGGGAGGTATGCTTTTACCAGTCTGCCTTCGTCTATAGGTTGAGGTTTCCTGTCCATCCTTTCCACATGGAGCTATTAGACCGCTTTGGTATCGCTCCTAGGCAACTTATGCCTAACTCGTTGAGAATAGCGATCAGCTGTATAGGAATATGGCTGGCCACTACGGATGGAGATATGCTCAAGGTTGACGAGATTGTTTATCTGTACCACTTAAAAGCATCTAAAGAGCATGGGTACTATGAATTGGTGCCCTGGGAAAGGAGGACTAGGATTGTCAAGGGTTTACCTTCGTCTTTCAGGTATTAGAAGTCTAGATTTTTCTTTGTGTCTAAGGACAATTTTGAAACTCCCTCTGGCAAGGTTTGGGGTGATCTCTTGAGGTTGCATCATCGGTGGGGAACCCCGACCTTATGTGTGCTAATATTTCTTCTCGTCATTTAAGTTTTGTTGTGTTTATCGTTATTGCTACTGATTATTTTACTTCTTGTTTTATGCCGTTAAAAGATGTCCCAAGCTTAAGAGCAGGTATAAGGATCGAGTACAAAAGGTAATCGAATACATCCAGATGATTGAGAGCTACGACGATCTTGTGAACCCAAGGACTCTTGCCTTCTACTGTCTTGGACCAAAGCCTTCTGCCTTCGTCCTGTGCAATCTTGAAATTGAAGGAAAAAAGAGTAAGTGTTAGGTTTGTCAATACTGAATTTTTCATACACACCCCCCACCTTTTTTGTTAACAAGTGTTTCCCTTTTGCAGAGATGACGACCAAGTCCAACAAGGACATGTATGCAAAGATGAGGTCGAAGAAAGACGAGCCGTTGCCGAACATAGGGAAAAAGACAGTGCACGTCACTGGGAAGGGTCCTTCCGTCACTTCAGCTTCCTCTGTCAATCCCATCATTTCTGGAGCTAAAATGATGAGGACGGCCTCTCCTTTAACCTCGGTTGAAGAGCTTCCTACTCCTGCCTCTAAGAGGCAGCGCTTGTTCGACAAGGAGAAGGAAAAGGTCGATTCTCACTCGTCCACTGTCTGGGATGACGAGAGACTGGTGGTGGATAGGGCTTATGGGGTCGTGACTACCAAGGATTTAAAGGTCTTCTCTAGAGTGCCTTTCAACAATGTCACGAGTCGCCACGTCCATAAGCTTGTTCAGGTAAAATATTTGTGCAACTTTTAGCCTTTTTTTTTTCTTTTTCATTCTACTGATGATTTTGAATTTCTTTTTAGGTGTTCGGGGAAAGTCTCCATATTACCTCTGAGTACTTCACTCAAGAGGCCAAGGTAACGTCTCTCACATCGAGAAATGGAGGCTTTGGAGGCAAAGAGTTCCACACTGAAGAAGAATCCGATTGACTCTATGGGCGAGGCCGCCACCCTAAAGGAAAAAGTGAAGACTTTGAGTGATGACCTTAGGGCTGAGCGTCAGTTGACCTTGGAGAAGGATGAGCAACTTCTGGGTGCCAAGGAGAAACTCAAGACTATTACTGCCAGGTCTGTTGAAGCTTTCCAGACGACTGACGAGTACAACACAGTCTTGTTCAGCTAGTACTTCAAGGGTTTTAAGCTTCTGAGGAGATACCTCATCAAGCATCCTTCCGGGGTAGACTTGGAGAAACTGGATTTGGAAGAGGTCGACCAAGAGATGGCTGCTGATGAGGCTGCCTAGTCTTCTGCCACTGAGACTAATGCCCCCGAGAATGCCCCTGCTAGTGATGCCCCTGCCGGTGATAATATTGCTACTGATGCCTGAACCTGATCCTTATGAAAATTTTTCTCTTTTTTTTGTGTGCCCATTATGTTTTGGGCTTTTTGTAAATCTAATTTCATAACAATTTCTTTTTAATCTGTCTTAAGAACAATATTTTTAGCCCAGTGTTTGTGGGCCTTTAGATGTGAAAACAATGGTAACTACCCGTGGTTTTTGGGCTTTAATTAAATTCGCAGCTGTGTACTTACTTGTATTTGTGATTGCACATTGATATGCTTGTGGTATCTTACAACCGTCCATGCTTTGAACTTAGTGAAAGTTTTAGTTATGACTTTCCCTTTCATCAATGATTTTGTCTGTGCGGGTTCTGTTAATTTGTTGATTTCCTGCAACCAGCACCTTTTCAGGGGATCTCGTCGAGGGTTTTGGTGAACTGGTTTCAGCCTGAGTTCTGTTTTGGTTTGTTGCAAGGTTCTTGTCCCTTCAAGGAATCTTTTCATCGTCAATAGCTTATATCCATCTATGCGGAATCTTGTTATTTGGCCATTTTTGGCTTTTGTGACTTACATCCTTTTAGGGATCTTCTCATCGTCAGTAACTTACATCTGTCTAGGCGGAATCTTGTTACTTGGCTATTTTTGGCTTTTATAACTTACACCTTTTTAGGGATCTTGTCATCGTTAGTAACTTACATCTGTCTTTGTGACTTACACCTTTTTACGAATCTTGTCATCGTCAGTAACTTACATCCGTCTAGACAGAATCTTGTTACTTAGCCATTTTTGACTTTTGTGACTTACATCCTTTTAGGGATCTTGTCATCGTCAATAATTTACATCCGTCTAAGCGGAATCTTGTTACTTGGCTATTTTTGGCTTTTGTGCTTACACCTTTTTAGGGATCTTGTCATCGTCAGTAATTTATATTCGTCTAGATGGAATCTTGTTACTTAGCCATTTTTGGCTTTTGTGGTCATCGTCAGTAACTTACATTCTTCTAGATGGAATCTTGTTATTTAGCCATTTTTGGCTTTTGTGACTTACACCTTTTTAGGGATCTTGTCATTCTTTGAACTTATAGCTAACTGGACCTGCTCATACGAAGACATTAGCTGAATTATCCTTTTATTAATTTTAGGAATGAATACATTTATTTGATACATCTATTGGTAGTACTTCTTCAAGTGCTCAATGTTCCATGGCTAAGAAAGCCTCTGTCCATCTACGGTTTCTAGGTGATAGTTGCCTTGCCTGGAGCAGTGAACGACTTGGTAAGGACCTTCCCATATAGGGCCAAGCTTTCCTTGGGCAGAGTCTCTAGTCACTGTGGTAACCTTGCACAAGACAAGGTCACCTATGTCAAGTCGTCTGAGCTTTACCCTCTTGTTGTAGTATTTGGCCATCTTCTGCTAGTACTTCGTCATTCTACTAGAAGCTTTGTCTCTTACTTCGTCCAGACAATCCAGGTTGATTCATAGGTGATCGTCATTGTTCTCTTCGTTGAATACCTTTCGCCTGATGCTAGTTACTCCTACCTCGATCGGGATCACTGCTTTAGTGCCATAGGTGAGCTTGAAGGGGGTTCTCTTGTTGGGGTTCTTGCTATGGTTCTATAGGCCCACAAGACGTTGGGTAATTCTTCTGGCCAAGCACCCTTTGTGTCATCCAGCTTAGCTTTGATAATCACGAGCATTGTCTGATTCGTTACTTCCATCTGTCCATTCGTCTGGGGATGCCCTAGGGATAAGAATTGGTTCTTGATGCCTAGGCTTGAACAGAAGTCCTTGAAGCCTTGGTTGTCGAACTACTGCCAATTATCTAAAATGATCATCATTGGAATCCCGAACCTGCAAATAATATTCTTCCACACAAAGCTCCGAATTCTTGCTTCAATGATTGTTGCTAGAGCCTCTGCTTCGACCCATTTTGTGAAGTAATGAAGAGCAACTAGTAGGAATTTTACCTGGCCTTTACCTAGGGGCAATGGAATGACGATGTCGATTCCCCATTGCGCAAATGGCCACGGGGATGCTATCATCGTCAGTCTCTCTGCTAGAAGTCGCTGGACATTCCTGAACCGTTGGCACTTGTCATACTTCTTGACAAGCTCCACTGCGTCCACCTGCATAGTAGGCCAGAAATAACCTATTTGAATGACCTTACTTACCAGGGATCTAGGGTCAGTATGGTCCCCGTAAATCCCTTCATGGATTTCCTCCAGAATGTACTTAGCTTCCTCTTTGTCAACACACTTCAAGTAAGGCATGGAGAAGCCTCTCTTGTATAAGGTGTCATTAAGGATCGTAAATCTAGCCGCCCTCTTCTTGATCTTCATGGCCTCTTCTACATTCTGAGGGAGGTGCTCGTCCTGGAGGAAAGATACAATTGGTGTCATCTAGCTGTTTATGCTCTGGATTGCAAATGTTGGAACTTTTTCAATGCTGGGTGTTTCTGGACTTCCATCACCAAGCCCATGCTCGTTGCCCCTTCTTCTAATGATGCTATCTTCGAGACTTCGTCTGCTACCATATTCTGGCTTCTGGGGATCTGTACAAATTCTACCTTATCAAACTCTTGAGTCAGATGTTTTTTCAGCCTGAGGTATTTCAACATTCTCTCTTCCTTCGCTTCGTACTCTCCCTTAATTTGCCCAATCACCAGCTTTGAATCATTTTGGACTAATAAGTTCTTAGCTCCAAATGCCTTTCTGAGTCTCAATCCCATCAGTATTCCTTCATACTCGGCCTCATTGTTGGTAGCCAAAAATTTTAGTTAAACTCCATATTTGAGCACTTTTCCGTTAGGGGTGGTTATGACGACCCCTACTCCCCCTCTTTTTTGGGTTGACGAACCATCAGTCTGTATCGTCCATCACTCGGCCTTGTTAGTGAGACCATCCTCGTCTGGGAAGGTGAACTCGGCGATGAAGTTCGCCAAAGCTCGTACCTTGATGGCTGTCTTGGGATGGTACTCATTGTCAAATTGGCTGAGTTTAATTGCCCACTAGACCATTCTTCCAACTGCTTCAGGTTTGTTCGTGGATTTTTTGATAGGTTGGTTTGTCATCACCAGGATAGGATTTGCCTGAAAATACTATCTTAGTTTGTGTGAGGCTACTATTAGTGCGAACGCAATCTTTTCAATCCTTGGATACTTGGACTTAGCCCCTTGGAAAGCTTGGCTGACGTAGAAAACTAGGAGCTGTTTCTTGCTTTCTTCTCGAATCAGGGCTGCATTCATGGCGGTAGCTGATACTGCCAAGTAAAAATATAGGTTTTCCCCTTCCCTGAACGGACTTAAGAGGGGTGGATTACTCAAGTAACATTTGAGTTCCTGGAATGCTGCTTCATATTCGTCAATCCAGGCGAAAGCCTGCTTCAAGGTCTTGAAGAAGGGTAGGCATTTGTCCGTCACTCTAGAGACGAACCTATTAAGAGCTGCAATCCTCTTTGTGAGCTTCTGGACTTCCTTGACAGTCCTGGACGATGCAATGTTAATTATGGCTTGCACCTTCTCCAGGTTTGCTTCTATTCCTCTCTAGGACACCATGAATCCCAAGAATTTCCCTGAAACTATACCAAAAACACACTTACTAGGATTCAGCTTCATCTGATATTGTTTGAGGGTGGAAAACGTCTCCTTTAGGTCGTCCAGATGGGCAAGTTCTTCCTTACTCTTGAAAAGCATATCATCCACGTATACTTTCATATTCCTACCAATCTGTTTGCTAAACATCTTGTTCACTAACCTCTGATAAGTAGCTCCTGCATTCTTTAATCCAAAAGGCATTACCTTATAGCAATAGAGTCCTTGGCTTGTGACGAAAGCAATTTTCTCCTGATCTTCTTCAGCCATTTTTATCTGGTTGTATCCTGAGAAAACATCCATGAACATCAGCAACTTATGCCCGGCTGTAGAATCCACAAGTTGGTCTATCCTTGGTAGAGGGAAACTATCCTTCGAGCATGCCTTGTTCAGGTCCATGAAGTCCACACACATTCTCCACTTCCCATTTGCCTTCTTCACTAGGACGACATTTGCGAGCTAATCAAGATAGTACACTTCCCAGATGAAGCCTGCCGTCAACAATTTGTTAACTTTGTCTATAACCGTTTGCCGGATGGGCTTTCTCTCCAGGTCTACATTCAACTTATGCTGAATGACTTCTGGAGATATGCCTGGTATGTCCTCATGGCTCCATGCGAAGACATCTAGGTTCTCTTTAAGGAACTGGACGAGCCTTGTTCTTATCTCAGGACTTAGCGTTGTCCCTATTCTCGTCATCTTGGTTGCCTCTCCTTCGGCTAGTTCCACTGTTTCCAAGGCTTTCATTTTATCTTCTTCCTTCTCTTCAATCATCCATGTATGGTTCTCTTTTGCAGCTAAGATGACCTAGTAGCACTCTCTGGCTAAGACTTGATCTCCTTTTACTTCGTCGACATCGTTATCTATTGGGAACTTTACCTTCAGGCAATAGGTAGACGTGCCTGCCTTCCATTTGTTAAGTGTGGGCCTTCCAATAATTACATTGTAAGATGAAGGGCAATTTACCACCAATAAGTCTAGCTAACCGGTCAATTGCCTCAGGTAGGTCCCCACTGTTACTGTCAACATCACTATGCCCTTGGAATATACCTTATCTCCACAAAAACTGATGAGGGGGGAGTCAAATGAGCACAGTCTCTTTGGATCTAGCTTTAGCTGCTGAAAAGCAGGAAGGTAGATGATGTCTGTAGAGCTACCATTGTCCACGAGGATCCTTTTGGTGTTGAATCCCTCTATAGTCAGCATTATGACCAAAGGGTCATTGCGAGACTACTTCACTCCCCTAGCATCTGCTTCATTGAAAGACATGTCTTAGTCCGTCTGTCTTTGCTTAAATGGAGGTATCATGTGGATGCTGTTAACTTGTCTTTGGCATACTTTCTTAAGGAATTTGAATGATCCTCCTGTGAAGGGCCCCCTTACGATCGTCTTTATCTCCCCGATCACATCCTGTGGAGGCTAGAACGAACAATCATCACTCCTGGACAAGGACTCGTGCTGCTTTTATTGCCGTCTCTAAACTTACTATACTCCCCCTTCTTTACATATTTCTGCAGTTTCCCTTTCTGTATCAACTCCTCTATTTGCTCCTTTAGGTCCTGACAATCTTTTGTGTAATGGCCATGATCCTTGTGAAACCGGCAGTACTTATTCTTATCACGGACGTTAAGGGATGAATGTAATGGTCTCAACCATTTGAGGTAGTGCTTATCCTTAATCTGCGTTAAAATTTTGTCAATAGGCATAACTAGAGGGGTAAATTTTACCGTTCGAAGACTTTTATTGTCTTTCCTTCTGTTCTTGCCACTAGTCTGACGATCTAGAAGCTCCTGCTTTTGTCCCCTACACTCATCATCCTTCCTTCCTTTGTCTCCTGGCTTCTCTACATCCCTTATGGCTACTAATGCGTCTTCAGCATTCATGTACTTCTGTGCTTTCAAGAGCATCTCTACCATCGTCTTTGGAGGATTCTTCATGAGTGAAGCCAAGAGCTTTCTAGATCTTAGTCCTGCTTTGAAGGTCGTTAGCTACACCTTATCGTCAGCTTCGTCTATCTTCAGGGTCTCCCGAGTGAAGTGTTTCACGTACAACCTCAGGGTTTCCTTCTCTCCCTGCCTAATGGTGAGTAAGTGATCCGCTGGCCTTTTAGGACGTTGCCCCCCAATGAAGTGACGCAAAAAGGCATTGATCAACTACTCGAAGTTGTCAATGGACGATGTTAGCAACTTTGTGAACCATTCCCTTGCAGCTTCTTTGAGAGTGGTGGGGAAGGAACGACACAGTATCTCGTTAGGGGCTGTTGAAGGCCCAATGTTGTTTTGAAGGTATTAAGGTGATCCTGAGGGTCCTTAAGCCCGTCGAACGGCTCAAGTTAAGGCAAACAAAATTTCGACAACACTAGACATTCGAGGATTGCTGTAGTGAAAGGCAAATCTGTGGCCCTTACCATTCTATCAATGGTCCGGTCCGTTTTCTCATTGATGGCATTCCTTAACTCATCCAACTCTTTCCTTATCTCTCGAAGAAGATCTGAATTCTGTTCGTCTGGAGTAGTAGGTCTTTGATGATTACTTCTTCTATGGCTGTCTCCCTCATCCTCTAGGTTACCCTTGGATTGATTCTCCTCTTGTTGAAGCCACAACTTTATTTCCTGATTTTGTCTGGTAAGTTCTTCAATGGTGGCCGCAAGAGCTTGGACTTGTTGAGTCAAGGCTGCGGAATCTTGATTGGACTCTATCTGAATATAGAAGTTGATGGAAACTGCGTTTTCGAATATGAATACGAAAATGTGTTCCCACAGACAGTGTCAAACTGATGAAGCGTAAGTTCTTCAGTCAGAGTGGGCAGATGGAACCAATCCCCAATCTATGTGAATGTATCCTTAAAGATGTTCACTGGTTTGGTGCCTACCATAATGTCTCTTATGCCAAAGTCAGTACAAGGGAGCCCTTTGTAAGTTAAAACAGAATCGTAGAATAACAGTAAAATTATCTGAGTATTTCTTGTACCTTGTGTTGATATTGTGAGGGCCTTATATATGTTTTTATAGCTTTTAGCCGTTGGGGTAGTTATAGTAGCCTTAATGTCCCTCTTGGTAATGTTTTATGCTTTGTAATGTGGCTTCAATGTGCTCTAACGGTTCATACAGCTGGCTCTGTAACCGCTCTTGGAATAATTGGCCACATTGAATGGCTTGGTTGCCTTCGTCAGTGATGTGGGTATTTGTTTAGCTCGTCTGAGGATGTCCTCGTTTATATCATTGAGATCGTCTCTAGGAGATGAATTCGTCAGTCCTGTCACATGCAATAAGCGTGGCAACATAAATAAATCACCTACTAAGTTAAAATGCAACGAAAAATAAATTGACACGCTAATTTGTTTACAAATGGGAAAAACCTACATGGCAAAACCCCACCGGGTGATTTTAAAGTCACCACTCCCAAGTATTCACTATTATCAAAACAAGCAGTTACAAGTAAAGGAATCTCAGTATCTTATACCAACCTACAATTGAAGCCTTATCCCAATACTCAATTGGACTTGTTCTATAGTGACAATATCTTCTTTCAATGTATGGCTCCCAGTACATGACTAACCAATTTGATGCGTAGATCCCAGTGCATGGCTTACACACCAACTTGAGAAGGATGTTAGCTGCAAAGTTCTTCAGTTCATCCATACGATAAAGATCACGAAACTCCTTGGTTACAAAACCCTATGGTGTACAAACACAACAGCTTCTTGAAAAGAAAAATGAACTAGGGCATATGTCTCTAGTTCACAATATGCTTGTGAAAAACTATTGCATTGAGGTGCATAAGCTATAACGGCCCTTAAAACAATCTTTATATATGTTTAGGGTTGTGAGAAAAGAAAGCCCAAACATCTATTCACAGATTAGAGTGAAATCAGATCTAAAAAACTAATTTTCTTAAATCTCGACAAATACCCTATATATCAAGTAGCTGTCGAGTATCAAGCTTAAACAGCCTTTTAAACCTCGATAGATACTAGCTGTTGAGTTTTAAAATCCTACACTTCTTCACTTGATTCTTGAACAGACTTGTATGGTTTTAACACTTGAATTTGAAACCTTATTCCTTGATGTATTAAACACATCATAGATCTACCCAATTACAAGTAAAGTGCGTTTTGTCAAAGGATTAGCCAATTCTATATTGACATATGTTCCTAACATGATTTACATATATCCTAACACCATATTCGACTCCCTCGACTTAGGCATGGTGGTGCCAAGCTCTTTCTCTGCCACTACCATTCTATCCTCCACCACTGACTTTCTTTCTCTGTTCCGAGGAAAGCGATTCTCATAGTAACCTGGCAAAAAGATAACATCCTTACTCGCTGTTTGGTATAGAGCTGCCTTTAGCCACGGCCCAAACTGCTATTGATCGCTCTTAAAGGGGCCTTTGCTCTAAATCCATAATTCACAATCTTTATCATCATGAGTCATGCATCCACACCAGTAATAGAAGTTAGAAAAAAGTTCGTACTTGAAACTAACCCAAGACTTCTCACCATCTGCAAGAGTTACAACACGCCCACGACATAGGGGTTGAGATATATCAAGACCTTGATAAAGTGTCCTCCTTCTTTGTCTATGGCCCTAGTGGATTTCCATGCCTCTCCTATAACATCACATATTACCTCGGCCACCATCTTTGTCATATACCTAATGGGAACGTTATGGACCTGCACCTAAAAGGATTTTTTGTTGAAAAGTACATTCCATATAGGAGTATCAGAATCATACCTTTGAACAACAATATGGTGTTTATTAAAACTCCATGGTTGGCTCTAAATGATTCTACCAACATCAGCCAGGTTGTCGAACACAAACAACACTTTGTGGTCACCAAGGTGTCGAATCTTAAAGCCGTTTATGGACTACCAAAGTTGTTTGAAAGTTCTTGCCACAATCTCCATGTTCAAAAATTGAGATGTTAGGAATTTTACAGTTAGAATGAATTCCCCCGATCTCTGATCCGGGGTAAAAATAAACCCCGTTTGCTCCTTATCAGAGAGAAAGAGGTTGCTCCACCTATTTGTCAAATCCTCCATAGTGATTGTTGTACAGAGGGCAAACAAACTATTTCCCTAAGGCCCCGAAAAAAAAACCCCACTAGCTCCAAATACAACCTTGGTTCTTTGAAGAGTAGACAAACTCTCCTTACTAGGTAAGGGAAAAAAAAACTTCCACAACCTAGGAGAAGAGGGAGCACCCAACTTTCTTAGCAACCGGGAGACATTGGAAAATGTTGCTTTCAGGATAATTGCAACTTAAATGTTTGATGAAGTTCCCTAAAGAAGTTTGGGATAAACACACACACACACACACACATAAACACGCACATATATTTATACCATATATAAGAGGATTCCTCTCTTTCAACTGGACTTTTATGTGGTTCATAAATACCCTCATTAATGATGGGTAATTTCATTTAGAAATTGGGTCATACATGTTAAATAAAAAATTTTATTTTGAATTCAAAAAGAGAATTCCTAAAATTTAGGATAGATGCAAATTATTAACTTTTACCCCAAAAAAAAAAAAAAAATAGAAGAGCCTCTAAGCAGGCGTATGAGCGCGTGCTCAGAGGCTAATATATATATATATATATTCTTTTATAAGTAGCTTGGATAAAAATACATGATTGCCTTTGGGTTAATTTAGAGCTACAATATGAAGTTTAGGCTATAACAAATTTTTTAAGTATTTGGGTTTGAGTGTATCTTACCCCCTCTCACTCAAAATCCTAGTTCCGTCCTTGATTTCCATAAGGCATAAGCTACTAGAAAATCCAATCTCTCCAAAACCACCTATGTACTTATGATGGTGTCATGGTATCGGTGGTGGATATTAGCTTTGTGCGCATCACTACTCCATCGTCACTATCACTGCTCCACTCGCAGAACCTAGCTACAGGTTCTGTTTTGAATAAGTTTATGGAAATTTTTGTTGGATCATGTGTTTTTATGGATGTTTATGGAAATTTTCGTACCAATGTATACTTGTGCACAATTCCAGAATAACGCACTGGATATATATCTATATATATATATATATATATTTATATTAGATTTCCTTTGTTTAGGTTTCTTCATTTATTATTCCTTTAGTTTCTAATTTAAAAAAAAAAAAAAAGGTTTCATTACCAAAATATTTTCACATAAATTCTAAAATCACATCCTTCACTTTTATTTTATTTCTTACAAACTTCAAACAAAAAAGGATAAAAGAGTCCTTTCAAACTTACCGAACCCCAATTTTAAAATCACAATTTGACGTTGGTAAAACTTGTGAAAATACATTTCTAAAATTTTGCAAATGCACGATTGTAGTGTTTAGTTTGATTGAAATTGATTTCTATAAAACATTTTCTACATTTATAGGTGTTTAGGGCAACTGAAAATGTTGGTCAATCAAAACTTGTTTTCAGCTTAACTGTAAAATAATAGGTTTCCTTTGTTTAGGTTTCTTCATTTTTTTTTTTTAAGTATCTAATTAAAAAAAAATGTTTGATTACTAAAATATCCTCACACCAATTCTAATCACATCCTTTACTTTTATTTTATTCCTTACAAACTTCAAACGAAAAAGGATAAAAGCGTCATTTCATACTTATCAAAACCCAAATTTTAAAATCACAATTTAACATTGGTAAAACTTGTGAAAATACGTTTCTAAAGTTTTGCATTTGCATGATTGTTGCGTTTGGTTTGAATGAAATTGATTATTGGAAAACATTTTCTACATTTACAGGTGTTTAGGGCGACTGAAAATATTGGTCAATCAAAAATTGTTTTCAGCTTAACCATAAAATAAGAGCACTTCCTATCAAAATAAATAAATAAGGGCACTTATGGTGGAAATTGTTTTATGCATTCATTTTCCGTAAACCATTTTCCACCTCACCCAAAAGTCTCAAACCAAACTTCCACCCCCATCTCCAACTATCTACCATTCAACCATGGCCACCACTAACATTGTCTATCTCTTGTGGCCAATCACCACTGCCAACCCAATCATGATTTTTTTTAATTTGAAAATTTCCTTATTTTTATATATATTATATATGTGCTTGATAGATGAGAAAATGTGGAAAAATAATAAATAAATAAAATATTATCAATAGCATTTTCAAGAATGCAACAAACACTTGAAAATATATTTTTTGAAATGCAATCAAATAGTTAAAAATATTTTCTTTTTTGAAAAATATTTGAACTTAAAATTATTTTAGGGTTGGAAAATATTTTTTGTTCAACCAAATACAATTGAAATAAAAAGTTTTGTAAACGCTAAGCCAAATGGCTAGCATTTTGTGATTTCATTAAAGCATTAGTATTGGTGGTGCTATAAATCTAAATTGCTATTATTTTTAGCACTGCAAACTACAAAATTGAGGTTGCATTGGTAGAGCCAAAGCAATAATTTTTTGCTGCTGACCTACAATGCATTGCTATCTTTGCCTGTGCACTGTAGCTCAAATGTTAAAAAAAAAAATTATTATTGTGTTCACACTATGGATACATTATTTTATTGTATTATTTATATTATTTTATTATGTTGAAAACTAAAATAAAATAACTGATGTTGAGTGTTTTATAAAATGAGGTGGTAAAATAGATAAACTAACTTTTTGTGGTGCCAAATTGCTAAATTTTTGGCAACCCCAATGCTAATGCTCTAAGAAATTCTATTTGACATGGAAAAGAACAATTAAAACAACAGGAGCTCAAACTTCTTTTAGACATGGAAAAGACCATCTGGGCCCAACAAGTGAGAAAAGATTGGACTCTAAAAGGAGACAGAAACACAAGATTTTTTCATGCTCTAGTCAAGCAAAGGAGAATAAATAATCGCATTACCAGAATAAAGCAAGACACAGGACAATGGCTAGAGGAAGAAGAAAACATCAGACAACACATTAAGGAACAGTTTGAGAACCTCTATCAAACGCCAGAAGAGATGAGTAAAGAAGATATGGCAAAGACTTTCGATACATACAATCTACCTGGGCTGACTTTTATTCATAGACAAGGTTTGGACAAAGAATTTACAGAAAAAGAGGTAAAGGAGGCAGTCTTTCAATTATGGGCATGGAAAGCCCCAAGCTTGGATGGCATTCCAGCCTTGGATTTTCAAAAATGCTGGAATACTATGGGAACAACAATCATACAGGCCACTCTTGGCTTCTTTAGGTCAGGCTTCATTCTAAAAGAACTAAATAGCACCTTCATCACCTTAGTCCCAAAGAGTCTAAGTCCGGAAACAGTGGGAGATTTCAGACCAATCAGTCTCTGCAATGTGGCGTATAAGGTAGCCTCCAAAGTGCTAGCAAATAGGCTCAAACCCATTATGGAAGATATTATTACACCATATCAGAATGCCTTTAGCAAAGGGAGGCTTATTTCAAACAATATAATCATTGCCCATGAATTATTACACACAATAAAGTTTAAGAAGAAAGGCAGAGCCCGTTTTGCAGCCTTCAAAATAGACCTCAGCAAAGTTTATGATCGTCTGAGTTGAACTTCTTGGAAGTAGTCCTACAAAAAACTGGTTTTAGTCAACCATGGATAAATCTAATCATGCAATGTGTAAGCACAGTGACCTATAGCATCCTAATCAATGGAGCTCCAACAGAAAGTTTCAAACCATCATGAGGCATAAGACAAGGTGACCCGCTATCCACATACCTCTTTATTCTATGTGTAAATATTCTATCATGCATGTTACTGGATATCGAGGGAAAAGGACTAGTGCAGGGAATTGAATTACAAAAGGGTGAAATACCTATAACACATATGTTCTCCACGGATGACATTCTCATATTCATGAAGATAAATAAACAAACACCAGGAAGGCTGAAAGATACTTCAGAAAGCTTTTGTAAAATTTCAGCGCAAAAGATAAATGATGGTAGATCAACAATGATGGTTAGCCCAAATTTGGAAGTTGAAGAGAAAGAAGGCTTACAAGAAAAATTCAAAATCCAAATTAAAGCCAAAATTGGGAAATACTTGGGGACTTATATTGATCCTGGAATCAAAATGAATGAAATAGGAAATCAAATTTTAGACCAAATCCAAAGCAAACTACAGAACTCGAATGGAAAACTACTCTATCAATCGGGTAAATTAACTTTGATAAAATTAGTCATGCAAGCAATGCCAATCTACTCTATGTTTGTTCATCAACTGCCTATGAATACTTGCAATCACATTGATAAAATTATTCGTGAGTTTTGGTAAGGCGACAACCTAGAAAAAAGATAGCTTCACACTATTGCATGGGATAAGATCTGTCAATTAAGAGGTAAAGGAAGGCTTGCCATAAGGTAAACAGAAGACTTTAACAGAGCTCTATTGGCAAAACAGTTTTGGAGGATAGGACAACAACCACATTCTCTACTTGCTAGAACCATGAAAAGCAACTACTATCCCAAAGAAAGAAATCTATGGAAGGTAGACAGCATCCCCAAAAATTCTACCAGAATATGGAGAAACATTTGGCAAACAAAAAACTCCCTACTAGCTCGAGCAAAATGGCAAGTGGGAAGGGGGACAATATTAGGCTAAGAGACTCGCTCTGGTTCAAACAAAAAAATACAGGAATTCTAGAGAATCTTCATCTCCAGCAAGGGACAGTCAGGGACTTAATTGATCCAACAACAGGGACTTGGAATAGAGGGCTAATAAACACAATCTACAACAGAAGTGAAGCAGAAGCGATCTTAAGCACATCTCACTCAAAATTCGGATCTATTGATAAGGTAATCTGGCCATTCTCCAAAACAGGTGAATACCAAGTAAAGCAAGGTTATAAGCTATTATCACAAGCAGCTAATACCAATCATACTGACACAAACAGCAAGAAAATTTGGCGAAATATATGGAAACTCTGGAAACCTCACAGGATTTTGAATTTTTTGTGGAAAATCCTCCGGCGTGGTCTCCCAATTAAAACTGAATTGGCTAGAAGACAGATAACCATGGATGTGACTTGTGCTATTTGTGGTGAACACCTGGAAACTTTAGATCATCTCTTCATGTCCTGCCACTTTGCCAAAGCAGTTTGGTATGGAGCTTCCCAAGGGTTGTGAACACTTAATCCGGTCAACAAACCTGGTGGAATGGCTAATGTCATTAATAGAGAACTGCAATATCAAAAACCAAGAGGAGCAAGAAATGATGGCAAAACAAGGAGCAATCCTATGGACCATAGAAACAAAGCCCTTTCCAAACAACAAAAGCCAAATATTCACTGTGCATTACAAACAATTAAAAACTACAAAATAGAATGGATGCAAGCAATGACAACTCAAGACTAGCACTATGAAATCCAGCAGGAGGTGGAAGATTATAAAGATTTCTCAAAGTGCAAGGATTGGCGAATCCTGATTTTCATTGGCAACAAAAACCAAGGCGGTAAAACAAATTGGGATGGAGGTGCCTTTATGATTAAAATTCACATAGGACAGCCCATCATAAAAGGTTGCTTCTCTTGGCATGCTAAAAACAAGGAACTCAGTACATTGTTAACAAAACGAGAAGTACTCTATGCAGCTTGGAAGGAAGGATATAGAAAAGCTATTCCCTTTGTCAGCACAGAAAGATTAGCTAAAACTATGCAAACTACGATTTCCAACCGGAAGAACATAGAAATTATTATGGAAGAGCTCCGAACACAAAAGAACATGCTCCATAACCTCTACTTCAGGGTAGCCCAAACTCCAATCCTTCAGGAAGCTCAAGATTTGGCAAAAAAAGCAGTCAAACCTTCATGCATACAATCTGGAGTTAAATTTCTTTTACTGTATTACCAAAAAAAAAAAAAGGGCATACAATCTGGGTCTCACAATATTTACAAAATTAAAACGAAAAACACCTAGAAAACACTACAAGTAGCCTTTGTTTAGTGTTTACAAATCTACAACCAAACTGGCTATTTTGTTTTTTAAATGAAATTTTGGGCGTTTTTAAATGGAATATTGGTAAGTGTTTTTGTTTTTTGTTTTCAAAAACTTGGTTTTTAGGGGAAAAAACAATTTCTTATGTTTTCAAAGTGAAAAACACAGTTGGTTAATTGAAAAAAAAAATTCCAAAAAAAATTGTTTTGGTAACTATTTTTTTTTTAAATTAAATTTTATATATATTGGAAGTACTTGCAAGTTGAAACATTTTATCTATAGAAAATGATAAAAGTACAATAGTATATACAAATGTGATAATAAATATGATTGGTAGGCTTTAACTACCTCATAATTGAATATTTGAGAAAAAAAACCACCCAAACCCATTTTTTTCATTAAAAAAAAAAAAACTAAATATTTGAATTGTCTCTTTATGAACATTATATGCTCAATGTAATAAAACTTGAAATACTTGTAGCACTACTCTTTGTCTATTCACTCCCATTGTTAATCTTATTTAGTATTTGTATTAGTGTGTTTGTTTCAAATCAATGGTTTGGCCATAATATGGGTAACATAGAAGACTACTCTTTGTATATTCACTTTGATTCTTAACAATTTAGTATTTGTATAAGGACATAATTAAGTATAGTATCTTAGGTACGGACGAAATGGGTAATTAGCCATAATTACCCAACTATATAGTTAGTTGGCCTGGTTCAGAAACTATATTATTTAATAGCATCTCGAGTCTCAGAAACTCGAATTGCGCGTCACACCTCGACTCTTTGACGCTCGGTTTTTATAGTTTGAGCTGGCGTGGTTCCATGTAGCGTCCACATGGAACTCGAGTTTCTGAGACTCGAGTTCCACGTAGACGCCATCTGGCGATGACGTGGTCGTCCACGTGAGGCCACCTGGCTCTGACATGGAACTCGATTCTCAGAAAATCGAGTTTTAATAGGTCTTTTTCAAATTAAACGCCTAGCTCACAGTCAGTCTCAACTCTCACTGACTCTCTCTCGTCTTCTCTCACACACCGTTTCTCTGTCGCCCACCTCACCTCAGCCTCACCTCAGCCACTCTCTCTCCCTCACTCACTCACCGTTTCTATGTCGCCCACCGAAGCTCAGCCTCACCTCAGCCACTGTCTCTCCGTCACTCACTGACCGCATTCTCTCCCTCATCGTCTTCTCTGGCTCGCCGTGTTCTCTGTCGCGCACTAAAGCTGAACCTCACCTCAGCCCCTCACTCTCCCTCACTCACTCACCGTCTCCTCTCCACTCTCGCTCACTCTACTCGGTCTCACAAAACTGAACAAAACGGTGAGTTGCTTTTTATGGTTTGTGGGTTTGATGATTTTTGTTTTTTTGTGGGTTTTGTTTTTGATTTTCAGTTTGATGGTTTGTGGGTTTGATGATTTTTGTGTTTTTGTGGGTTTTGTTTTTGTTTTTCAGTTTGATGGTTTGTGGGTTTGATGATTTTTGTTTTTCAGTTTGTTTTTTTGTGGGTGGTTTGATGATCTTGGCCTTATTCTTTATTCCGTTTCTTTTTCTTTTTTTTTTTCTTTTTCTTTTGGTAGATTTTATGATCCTTTTCCATCAATTACAATAGCCTTCCCCTTAATTTTAATAGAATTTTTATTATTTATCCTGGAAAGAAAAGGTGGGGAGGGGAGGAAGGAGGAGCTTTACCTTTTTTATTAAATAGTGAAGATGATGATAATCTAAGATGAATTAGATGTATAAATAGTTTGTACTACTTAGTTGTATAATTATTATCATCATTAACTTATCTTAAATCACTTCTCTTGCACCTTGCAGACACAGAAGAGTGTGGATATATTGCTTCGTGGCCAAAACCCACATTACTTGGGTTGACTGGATTGAGGGTAAGCATTCACTTTATCTGGGTTTCTCTGCGGAAGATGGCATAAATAGTGATTTTGGGTTGAGGGA
Organism: Quercus suber; assembly: GCF_002906115.3. NCBI lineage: Eukaryota > Viridiplantae > Streptophyta > Magnoliopsida > Fagales > Fagaceae > Quercus > Quercus suber. The sequence continues at coordinate 555,437 of NW_027069948.1, read as the reverse complement.
TGGGTAACTTGTGTTGTGATTTCTGATGTGAGTAATTTCTTTGTGGTGCCAATGGTAATAGAAAGGTATGGCAATGGTTATGAAGATGAGATTGCGACAGAGAAGTAATTTTTTGTTTTTGTTTGGTATTTGTTTTGTGGGTTTCTGATGGGTAGAAGTATTAAGAATATGAATCCTAGTAAATCACCATTTGTTGAAGCTATTGAAGATAAAGTTAGAGAAAAAAATAAAGTCACATATAACATCAGATAACTAGAGTTTATCCCTTTTAGTTGTAATCTTTTTATTTTTCAAATGCTTGTAATTATCCTTATAAATGAAATCCATACGGAAGCCTGGAGATTGATTTGGCTACTAGTTTTCTTTACACTCTGTTTTTCAAACTAGAAGAACACTATGGCAGGGAATGATTTTATTTTATTTTTTTTAGAACCCAATTTACTGCTGCTTGGGTATTTTTGCTTCTTAGGATGCAAAATGGTGAAAATATTAAAGATTTCATCATTCATTTTCATATGTTGACAGTAAAAGTTAGCCAAATGGGTTGAATTTCTGTAAAATTTTCTGGCTGTGATTATAACAAGTCTTCAGTTTTTTAAAATGGTATTAAACCTTTATACCTGCATTCTTACAGTAAAAAAAAGGTTCTTTTGTTGATTTCTTTGAAAAGCTCAAGTTCATAAGTGATGAAGTTTGAAACGATGATGACATTGATGAGTTTGTTAAAAAACAAGGAGAGAATGGGTTTGGCGGTGGTGATGTTTCAGAGAATAGAGGGAGGCGAAGGGTAGAAGATTGCAGAACTAAAGATAGTTTGAGTTGGCTTTTTTTGAACCATTAGATCATCTAATTGCCACGTGTCCTTTATCTATACAAAAAAGGGAGAGAACGGGAGGGTTTCTAACGGGAGAGGAGCCTGTCCCAATTTGTTTTCTCATTCAGTCTCACAAATAAAAAAGGTGAGGCAAACACACTAGTGATAATTCGTTATCTAATCCAATAAACAAAGGGAAATAGAAAGAACATCAATATGCTGCTGGCAGTGGTGGTGATTGGAAAAAAAAAAAAAAAAAACCCACAAACCATGCCATTTCGGAGTGGGAAATGCCCTTGAAAGTCTAACAATAACTTGAGCAACAACTCATGGTAAAGCAAGTTATATCTGTCAATTAGAGGCAGTAATTGTCGCATTAACTGGTTTAGTGGGTAATACGGTTGTATTTTTGTGGAGGTCTCGATAGAAAACATCCATATAGTGATAGCAGCGGCGATGATTGCTGAAAACCCCTCGAAAAACCATGCCATATTGGATTGGGGGTTGCCCTTGAGAGTGATCTATATCCAAGCCATGGTGTCCTTGGATAGAAACTTTGTTACCAAAACGATCACTTAATAATTGTTTTATGCGGTCAGTCAACCACTTTAATTGCATGAGAAATGAAAGTTTTACTTTTGTGATCATCCATTGTGCCATTCCTTTTTTCCTTAGGAAATTGAGCGAGCTTGGTCTCCATTAATTGGACAAGTTTGTCCAGTAGAAGAAAGCAAGTTCATCATATGCTCATCAATTCATCATATGCTCATCAATATCTATTACATGCTAACTGCTTACCTTTTTTGTGTAGTATGGCTGCTGCAAATGCTGCACGAATTAACCATGCAGATCCTGGACCCATTAACCGCCTGGTGTTGACACAGCAGCCCAACCATCGGTCCGAAGCTATTTGGAATGGGCAGGTAAAATGCAACACTAAATCTCTATGCAATATGTACATGCATTGAATTCATACAATGTACACGCTGCAGCTGTCAAATATTAATCCATGGATCTGTTTTGTGCAGGATCCAGGGACCCTTACCTGCCGCAGCCGTAGTTCAGAGTTCTCCAATCGAGAGCCAATGGTGGACGACCGAGTCGTTAACATCATTAAGGCACTTGGTTTAGAAGGACTCCTCTGGATCCCAGGTAGAGAGATTGACCATGGGTTGATAACGGCCTTAGTGGAGAGATGGCGACCTGAGACGCACACCTTCCACATGCCACATGGTGAGGTTAGCATCACATTGCAGGATGTTGAGGTTCTTCTCGGGCTTCCTGTCGATGGTGAAGCTATAACAGGGAGCACGCAGAAAATTTGGATAGATGTGTGCCGGGACTTCCTTGGGTTTATACCTATAACTCAAGACCAACATAAGCAATTAGATGGGCAGAGGATTCTGATCAGTCGACTTTTGGAGCAAGTTGTTGGTCCATTGCCGGCTAATGCTGAAGAGGATGACTTGCATAAGTACACACGATGCTACATCCTAGCGCTATTGGGGGACACAATATTTGGGGACAAATCCGGCAATAGGGTGCATCTAATGTGGGTACAGCAGTTGGAAGATCTTCGCAACCCACGTATGTACAGTTGGGGAAGTGCTTGCCTTGCATGGTTGTATCGAGAATTATGCAAGGCAAGCGATAAGGGCACCAGTCAGATCGGTGGGTGCTTACTATTGGTCCAGTTTTGGGCATGGGCCAGGTTCCCCTATTTGTGCCCGGCGGTTGAGCGTGGCCCGCCAGTGGGTGCTTACGGTCCTCCAGTGCGTGCTCCACTGGCCCTGAAGTAAGTCTTTCTTGAATCCCATCCCCACTCCCTTTATTTTGGACACACTAGATTCTCTCTTCCAAAACCCACTCCACCTGGTTTTTAACACTTTGTTTATGTCACTTTGGTGAATTTTTTTTTGGTGGACTGGGCAACTAATTGTTTTTTATAAAGGCAGTTTTGGGCAACCCTTGATGAATTGAAAAATGTTTGAAGAGTCCATTATTGCTGTGAAAATGTGCTTGGGTGTGAAAAAATAGTATTTTTAATATTGTTACGTGATAACTAACAACTTCTACAACTTTGTTTGAATTCTATAGGACATTGTATAAGAACATTGCACAATTGCCCTAGTAGGCATTGTTACAAATGTGGCCTAGGAATTATAAATGGTAGGAATGGCTAGCTTAAGTATATCCATTACCATAAATTTACAAAAAATAGTATAAACAAATTCCAATTACAAAATGAATTGAAATCATATCTTAGAAATATGATAGATGAATATGTATACCTAGGCCATGGCATAGAAACCAAGGGTAATGATGCTGCACGCCTTGCTGCCTCATGTGATCCCTCCACCAAAAGTTTTCCTCAAGTTCCTAGAAAACATTAGCTGATACACTTAATATATTGCTTACTAACAAAAGAGCATGTGGATAATTGAGTTTACAAGCTAGTGTCTTGGTGTGTTACGTGTTTGTCAGTGTACGTATATATGATAGAAGCCAAACCTTCAACATGGGAGCCAGCCACCATCCCCCAACAATTGATAGGAGCATTTGAAATATTCACAAGGCCAATGAGATAATGAAAGTGGCATGTATGTAAAAGATTTGATTAAAAAACAAACATATGGTTTTAGGTTCGTTCCACACTAGGTTGGTTCAAATCAAATGAATGAGTGCAATTATGTAACATCATTATTCCATATATAATTTCAATTTTTAGGTATATTAGAGTCTAATTCTAATTGGGTCCAAGAAAAATACAACTCTAGCCCCCTCCATCAAATCTGCCCAAATGAACAAGTTTTTGATTATTTAGTTGTTAAAGAAATGTAATATTTTTTTTTACTTATTACAAATAGGACATGAAAGTTGCATTATGTCCATTTTCCTTTGATCAACTTATTAATTATTTAAAATATATCATTATTACTAATATTTTTTACTTTATTTTTCACATAAAGTAAAATCTTATGATTATCGATTCGATTCTATGATTTACTCTATAAGGACCTCTTATAGGTCCTGTTTAGGATCTCAATTTTAATAACCTTGGTTTTACTTCTAAATTACAAATATCTACTAAAACATGCTCCATAACCTCTACTTCAGGGTAGCCCAAACTCCAATCCTTCAGGAAGCTCAAGATTTGGCAAAAAAAGCAGTCAAACCTTCATGCATACAATCTGGAGTTAAATTTCTTTTACTGTATTACCAAAAAAAAAAAAAGGGCATACAATCTGGGTCTCACAATATTTACAAAATTAAAACGAAAAACACCTAGAAAACACTACAAGTAGCCTTTGTTTAGTGTTTACAAATCTACAACCAAACTGGCTATTTTGTTTTTTAAATGAAATTTTGGGCGTTTTTAAATGGAATATTGGTAAGTGTTTTTGTTTTTTGTTTTCAAAAACTTGGTTTTTAGGGGAAAAAACAATTTCTTATGTTTTCAAAGTGAGAAACACATTTGGTTAATTGAAAAAAAAAAATTCCAAAAAAAAAATTGTTTTGGTAACTATTTTTTTAAAAAAAAATTAAATTTTATATATATTGGAAGTACTTGCAAGTTGACACATTTTATCTATAGAAAATGATAAAAGTACAATAGTATATACAAATGTGATAATAAATATGATTGGTAGGCTTTAACTACCTCATAATTGAATATTTGAGAAAAAAAAACCACCCAAACCCATTTTTTTCATAAAAAAAAAAAAACTAAATATTTGAATTGTCTCTTTATGAACATTATATGCTCAATGTAATAAAACTTGTAATACTTGTAGCACTACTCTTTGTCTATTCACTCCCATTGTTAATCTTATTTAGTATTTGTATTAGTGTGTTTGTTTCAAATCAATGGTTTGGCCATAATATGGGTAACATAGAAGACTACTCTTTGTATATTCACTTTGATTCTTAACAATTTAGTATTTGTATAAGGACATAATTAAGTATAGTATCTTAGGTATAGTTCTTTAGGTTTCTCTCTTAAATTTAGTCGTGGCTTTTTTCTCATGGAATGAAAGTTTATTTTTAGTTAAATAGCCACATGACTAAATTTTAAGAGGAGAACATAAAGAACAACACTTAAGTATTGTACCTAAATTTTGTCTTTTGTATAATTGTATTAGTGTATTTTTAGCCTAGGTACAACGTAAGAGAAGGAGAAAAAATATTTTAGATAAAGAAACATTATTGGTATCACTTGGGTTCGAAGTTCAAACTTGTGCCCTGCTTCATTAAAGAATAGTAGAGATGTTTCCTCCATGTTTCTTTAAGCTTAAAAAACAGAAAATTGGAAATTTCTATTTCTTTAACCTTAAATCTAATTTGTTTTTTCTTTTTTGCTTTTCATTATTTTTTTAGAAGAACATTGTTCTTCTTCTTCCCCAGAATATGAACTTCATGTTTCATGTTCTTCACCAAATCAAGACAAACACAAACGGCCAACACTCACAATCTATCTCAGTACTGAAAATTCTAACACAATCAACATCGAAACCTTTAGTAAATCAAACCCATAAATTTTATTGGGAAACAAACACAAAAAAGGCCCAGAAAATTATGTTTATTAACGATTTTTCCTGGGCAAATTATGTTTCTCTCTCATCTTGGAATATTTAAATACAAACTTCGAGCATCTGAACGACATCATATGTTTCAAGTTAGATGGACCGGAAATGTGTACTCGCATACACATTGATCTGCGTCATTGTAAGCAGCGCCAGAGCTCGAGCTCCGGCAACCGCGCCAATGACAACTCGGACTACTCTGACCACTGCTACTCCATCGGCTTCTAAACCATAAGCACCAGCTGAAGCCCCTTCAAAACCAAACTCTCCAACTCCGGTCACATCTCCGACTTCAGCTCCAACAACTACCTCTCCAACCGCGTCTCCTCTAAAGCCAAAAGCCAAAACCCGTAAACACGAAACCAAACTCATGATCCTTGACCCAAATTCGCCATCAACAAGACCACCCTGCCTATCAAACCCATTTTCCAAAGCAGCAAACACCACCACCATCGTCGTTCAAACCCACGAGAGACAGAGAGAGAGAGATTAAGAGAGAGTGAGGGAATGGAGCTTAAACAAAGGAAGAAGAAAAAGAAAGATACAAACACAAACATGCACTGTGAGAAAGAGAAAGAGAGGATCTGGATCTAAAAAAGAAGAAGAAAAAGAAAAATTATAAATTATACAAATGCTTGATGTAGCTTATTTTAATTTTAATTTTAATAATGAAAAGAAAAGGCAAAAAAAAAAAAAAAAAGAGTTCAATGCTTCATGTTTTTAGCATTGCTATTTATTGTAGCTTGAATTAAGGTAATATCAATTATCCATAATTTAAGCCTAATCAAGGGTCTTTATGCTAGGTTCATAATTCCATAATTTTGGGAATTAGGGATTCCTTTGTCTAAAGAAAAGAAAGGTTGGAAGAAACGTTGAAGCTGTGAAAGCCATAGGCTAGCTCTTGGTTATCAAGTTTGTTCTCAACCAGCTAATCTCTCTCACTCTCACAATCCTTTAGCGATATAGTTTCAGTTTTGTATAATATATTGATGACATTGTCTAACTTAACTGTTTTAATATGTTAGTTTTATCCAGTGGGATTCATTCATTTTCTGTCATTTGGGGAGGTGGGTTATCTTTATCTCGTTAATTGTTTGATGTATAGAGCTTAAGATCCGTTTCTGGCAAGCGAATTACGTGATGAAATTGCCGTAATTGAGAATTTCATGTTGTCATGAGTTTGATTAAAATTAATTCATTGATCGCTTGCCTCATTTTTTATTACAATTAAGTTTTTAAGGATTCTAATAAAGGACAAAGTCCATATGGAATATCATTTATATGTCAAAAAGATGTGTATTTTATTATTCGTAGGGAATTTCTGATCGACACTTTTTGTGGCAAACCTTTGTAGTTGTGACAATTTTATCACGTCTCCAGCACTTGTTTGGACTTTGATAACAAAATTCAGCATAACGAAGGTGTAGAATAATAACAATATTCTTATGCGTTTTGGTTGGGGAAACTACGCCTATTTATTAGAAAATAGTGGATAAATATGTAAGAGCATTCGCATCAGCTCATGTAAAATTTGTGTCTATTTTACACATAAAAACCTACTTTTTTTATTTTACACATTCACTTTTACAATATACCTACATCAGTTCATCTACTCTATCCCCTCTTTTATTTAAATAATCAATTTTTTCAATTATTTTATTATTTCTCAACTACCCTTTTATACACGCTCTGTCTCTCTCTCTCTCTCTTTCTCTCTTTCCATTTTTTCTAATTCTATTTCTCTATACCCATCTCTCTCTCTCGGTCTCCCTCTCGGTCTATCTCTCTATACCTATCTCCGATCACAAGCTCTATCCGATCCACAGCTCCGATCACAAGCTCCAATCCACAGCTGCACCGATCTCCCTAGCTCCGATCAGGCTCCGATCCACAGCTCCGATCACAAGCACCGATCCACAGCTCCGATCTTCCTAGCTCCGATCCACAAGCACCGATCTCCCTAGCTCCGATCAGGCAAGACTCATACCCACGAGCTTCGATCAAGCAAGACCCATGAGCTCCGGCGATCTAGATCCTTTCTTCACCGGCCGATCCACGCTCCACGCTCCATGCTTCACCGGCCGACCCACGAGCTCCGGCGACCCAGATCGTTCCGATAAGCACCGATATCTCTATCCGTTTGGGTTTGTTTGTGCGTGGGTGTGTTTGTGTGTGGGTTTGTTTGAATTAAATTTCAGTTGATTCTGGCCGTTTGGGTTTGTTTGTGTGTGGGTGTGTTTGTGTGTGGGTTTGTTTGGGTTCATTTTCAGTTGATTCTGGCGCGCTGGATGTTAGGGAAGAGAGGTAGGAGATGAGAGTCAGTTAGGGAGGAGGGAGAAAAAATTATTAAAAAAATTAAATACACGAGCTACAGTGCCTGTGTAAATTTACACTGGTACTGTAGCTCTTTGATAAATTTCCACAAGTCAGTTAGGTTGTGTTTTTTGGTTCAAAATGTGTAAAAGTGATCAAAATGTGTATTTTACACATTTATACCAGAGCTGATGCGAATGCTCTAATAAGTTCAATATTATAAAGTAACAAATACACAGAATGTTCTTTTGTTCAGATTCATAGGACTTGTCAGTTTGAATACCCATGTCTGTGTGAAAAACGTCATTTTTTACAAATATTAGGTGATCTTTTTTGCAGAGCTTCATACAAATTATAAAAATTTTGCATCCATGTTTCATACTTCGTTTTATGTTTTGTCTGCAACATGGTGAACTAATTACATTTGGCTATATTATTTGGCTATTCAAGTAATCCGTTTTCAATGTGGTGTCACTTTGGCTAGGCTTGTCCACGAGTCAGGCTGGTTTGAGTTTTGGCCTAAACTGAACTTGACCAGTTTGGGTTGAGTGGTTGGATCTTAGACCCATATTTGATCGAATAGTCGGGTCGGACCTGGTGCTTCAGGCCATCAGATGGGTGGGTCAAAGTTGTCGGTTAGGCAGGTTTGGGTCATTAATGGGCCCAATTTTTGAACTTCTATGAAATTTATTTTAGTTCAATTTTTTCAGCCATTTTAGCCCAAATTAAGGAGTTTGGCAGTTTAAAAAATTACTTTGATGTCATATTTTTTGAATTTTCCATATAAAACAGATTGGGCCTCCTTTTTTTTTTTTTTTTTTTTTTGAATGGGCTTTCAAGATAAACTTAAATTAAGCAAGTACTCCACTTATAAATCCATTGGGCCTTCAGAACATAAACTTTCTGGACAAAAAACCTCACCACAAGTCACAAAATAAGCCAATTTTTACCACATGTTAAGCATTATATATCCTGGACAAAATACCCCACCACAGCACACAATATAAACCTATTTTTACCATATCTGTTAAGCATCCACACATTGACCACAAAAAATAAACACATCAATCTCTATTGTAAAACCTGGACAAAGAGCACAACACAACACAACTATCAACACAAAAAATCCTATTCTCACCACCTGTGACTTATTAAATAGCCACATTGACTACCCAAAAATGAACACAACAAAATAACCTGGACAAAATAGCAAAACACAACACACAATACATGCCTATTTTTACCACCTGGCAGTAAGCCAATAGCTTAACACAAGTCATATATATTCAAGAAAAATCCATAGGCATAAAAGCCAGTAGATTAACCTGTGTTAAACCTTCACCTGCCAACCACACAAGTAATATTTCCACCAACAAATAAGCCAACCACAGCAAGCATAAGCTATAGATTTATATTGCAATACTTCCATCTATATATATATATATATATATAAATGGATATATAATAGGTAAGCCATATAAGCTAAGAAGGAAATTAGATTACTACAAGTTTATAAGGCAGTAAATCTTAAGGCAATAACCTTGCTGGCTATACAATGTTTCCAGCAATATAATTAATTACAATTATGAAATACCACAGGAATTTCCAAAAAAATAGCTTTTCCCAAGCATTAAATGAAAAATACTCAAGCTAATAAGTCTATAACTAATAGAAAAGAAAACCTATATGATTCCTAGGATTTCTTTTCTATAAGCATTAAGAGTAGTATTGTTAGAAAAACAATTTACAAAAAACCTTCCAAAATGTTCCCAAAAGGCTGCCTCCTTTACAAAATAAATGACTCCTCCTACAAAAGACAAAAAAATATTTAACAAATAATACATTACTACCAAATACAAGACCAAATAGAAAGGGCAGCAAGTTTATAACAGTAAGAGGCCAAAGGCAGTAACATACCAAGTCAATTATCAATCTTCTACACTAATTAAGGGTCGTTTGCCCAAGCTAGAACCCAATTTGGAGCTAGTACTTGTTGGTGCACTTGATGATGATTGTTGATTTAAAACTAGAAAAGAAAAGGAAATAAATACGATATATTAAATTTTGTTTGAATACATGAGACATTCAATAATAATTAATAGACAATATGTTCCAGAATTTAAACATATTACCTAAATCATGAAATTCCTCCTCCAATGCCTCAACCTCATCCCTTGATTGGCGATGAGAAATTGGTACTGTGGCTTGAAGCCTATTTTGTGCACATACAAGGTTTTGAACCATGAGAGGAGAGAGAGAACCTCGAAATGGATCAATAATGCAGCCTCCGGTGATAAATGCTGACTCATATGCAACAGTCGAAACTGGTACGGCTAGCACATCCATAACCACTTTGGACAACAATTGGTACCTACTAGAATTGTCCTTCCACCACCTCAATACCTCAAAATTCACATCCCTTCTACCATCACAATTTTCAGCCAAATACTTTTCAACCTTATTACTACAACCTACAGATTGCTTAGCTTCTAAGAAAAGCTCATATCGAGAGTGAACCATCACATATGGATCACTAGCATCACCTACCATTTGTGTCCTCTCACTCCCACTTGGTTCTTGCACATTTGGGGAATTAACAAAACAATAAAAATTATACAACTTAATCAAAAGATCTTTCACTTTATCAACCATCACTTTCCCCATTGCATTCCCATAAATTTCAAAAAAAGAAAACTTCAAAAACCTCAATTTTTTCGTGGATCAAGAACCACAGCCACATACAAAAGAGGATTAATTTTATCACCTTCACCCCAATACTTCTCAAATTTAGTTTACATGTTTATGGCTGTATTTTTCAAGAGGGTGTTTTGAGATTTAACTAAATGAGAAATACTCTCCTGAATAACAAAGATCTCATCAAAAAAGGCAATTGAGGTAGCATACAAAGAGCCGGAGAACTTCTTTGTTGCATTGTAAAAAATCCTCAAGAAAGTCACAAATGCCCTACAATTTTGGAAATCACTCATACAAGGAGATCCCAAACCAGCACTACCTTCCTTGGTCCTAAAGTATGATGAATAACCATCATCTTCAAAGTCCATCCTAAAGAATACTTTCTCGAATTTTTCAGTAGTTTCTAACATAAGGTAAGCTGAGTTGCACCTAATAGGTACATCTAGACAAAGAAGACTCTTGGACTCCATACCTAACCTCTCCATAAAACTCCTAAAAGTTTGATTTCTATTGGGTGAAGACTTCACATACCTCACAGATTCATGCACCCTAACAACAATCCCATCAATTTCTTTCAAACCCTCCCCAATAATGAGATTTAGGATATGGGCATAACACCTCATATGCATGAACTCATTTTCTAAAACTGTCACATTCCAATCTTTTGTTACCCTTTGCAAAAATTTAATTGTGGTTAAATTGGAGCTAGCATTATCCATTGTCAAAGTGAATATGCCATCAATACCCCACTCACGCAAAGACATCTCAATCTTTCTACCTATAGTCTCCTCCTTATGGTCTTCAACTTGACATAAATTTAAAATTCTCCTATGCAACTTCCAAGCTTCATCAATAAAGTGACATGTGAGGCACATGTAATTCAAATTTTGAATAGAAGTCCATGTGTCTGTAGTAAGACACACCCTACAACCATTCAAGGATTTCCTTAGCTTCTCTCTCTCATTATTATAAATTCCAATCACATCTCTAGCCACAGTATGATGAGATAAAATATCCTTTCGACGGAGCTTAGGTTGTAAGATAGTTACATATTTCTTAAACCCATACCCCTCAACACACATAAAAGGCAACTCATCAATTATAATCATTTTAGCAAGTGCCTTTCTAGAAGCCTCAAGAGAAGAGGTTGTTGACACAAGTTGGAACCCTTCATCTCAATCATTTTTGGGTTCAAAAGCTAAGGTTTTCTGCCCTTTATCTTCTCTATTAGGGTTCTTGGGACAATTTGTCACATGAGCTAACAAATTACTAGTACCACAACTCTTACTATCAGCATGATATGATTTTTTACAATAATTACATACAGCCATAGTGACACCCTCATCTACCTTTACTTTTTCAAAATGATTCCAAGCTAAAGACTTTTTCCTACCATTACCCGTACCAGTCTTACTCACTTTGCTAGGTAGAACTGGGGGCAACTTACCATCATTAGCTTCAGCTTAGGTTGTAGCAGCAACCTCTTGGGTGGTAGTAGCACCATCAACTTGGGTGGCAATAGCACCATCAGCTTGGGTACCAATAGAGTCATCAGCTTGTGTAGAAATAGAGGGAGCATTAGTGGAGGGATCCATACCAAAAAAATCAAATATAGATATTAGCAAACTAGAACAACAACAACAACAATTAATAATAATAATAATCACACAAACCAAAAAAGAAAATTTTTGATGCTTGAATCCAGATAACAATATCCTACATAAAGCATAAAACTCTAAAATAAATCATAAAAGAGTATCCTACATAAAACTAAACAGAACCCAAATTGGTGCTCAAAATGATGCTTGAAATTTCAATAAATAAATAAAGCATAATAACTAATAAAAGCAAAAACATTGGTGCTCAAAATTTATTAAACAATGATAGCAAAACAACAACTACCACCACCACAACAACATAAGTTATTCATTAACTCTAACAAAAAAAGAACAAAATCCGAACTTTTAACACAAAACACAAAGGGAAACAAAAATTATACCTTAAAGAAACCATGGGTGTTGGAGTTTTGAATTTGAAGATTGAAAACCCCACTTTGACAACTTTCAATTCCTGAGTAAAATAAAAATAGGAACATAATTAATCAAACATATAAACAAAGAACAAAAAAAATAAAATGGTTAGGGCTTCAATTTTTTTTTAGTTAGTGTTTCAAATTATAAAACTTGGGAGTTTATTTGATTTTTAATAGAAACATTGAACACATCCACAGCAGCTTAAATAACATGCATCAACTCTAAGTCTCTAACAAAAAAAGAACAAAATCCCAACTTTGAACACAAAAAACAAATGGAAACAAAAATCATATCTTAAAAGACCGTGGGTGTTAATTTCAATTTTGAAGACTAAAAACCCCACTTTTACAACTTTCAATTCCTGCATAAAATTTAAATAGGAACAAAATTAATCAAACAAATGAATAAAGAACAAAAAACAAAAGTAAATGGTTAAGGTTTCAACTTTTTCTAGTTAGGGTTTCAAATTATAAAACTTTAGGGTTATTTGATTTTAACAATATATTTTCATAACATATACAATCAATGAGAGATTGAAAAAAAAAAAAAAAAGAGAGATGAAAAAAAGAGAACACATACCCTCGGTTTGACCCATATGATCGACGACAAGGAGAGGAGTGGGCACTGGTGGTGGTGGTAGCGGCGGCGGCTAGGTATGAAGAACTTGTAGTGAGAAGCTAGGATTTGGACCTTGGAGTAGAGAGAGGCGAAGTGAGAACTGAGAGTTTGAGAGTGTGAGAGTGTGGTTTGATCATTGGTGAGATGACTGAAGATCAAAGCCTTTAAAGAGTGAAGATTGAAGATTGATGAAAAGTGATGAAGATTTCGTATGGAATTGGTGAAGAGATTAGAGAGACAGAGAGGGAGAGAGCGTCTGTATTTGAGCTCAAAGATATTTGAGAGAGAGAGAGAGAGAGAGAGAGAGAGAAAGTTTGAGGCTGAGAGTGAGAGATATGAGATTAAGATTGAAAGACTGAAGTCACAGCCTATGGATTTGGTGATTAGGTGAAGACTGAAGAGAGATTGAGGTCGTTGATTCATTAACTTGATTCGGTGAACAGTGAACTTCAGACTTTGAAGCTGTTGGATTAGAGAGAGAGAGAGAGAGAGAGAGAGAGAGAGAGAGAGAGCAAGAGACTTTGAAGCTGTTGGATTGTATTAGATTCAGTCAGTGAGATATCTAATCAAGTATATTATGGTAATATTAGTTTGTAGAGTGACCATTGGATTGTAATATTAGTTTTAATTTTAATCATTAATTTGTAATTGCTCTAAATAAGTGATATGATGTCTCAGTGCTAGGGCTGTCTAGAGTACTCAAAGGACTATGTAGAGTTTAATCATAACTGTTGAATTTGAATCTTGAATTAGTTTAAACGGCTAGATTTGAAATTGGGAATTTGTGCCCAAAAATGGTTAATCAAATTGGTTCACTCCGCACTATACGTTACCTAGTAACCAAAGCATATGATATGAGTGGAAGACCCGTTTATGAGTTTATTTTACCAAGTATTCGGTTGGTTAGGGTTATTCAAATTTTTTTATAGTGTAATTCGAAACTCGAATCGAATAATCAGTTCTTCTAAAAACAAGACCCATGACCGATCCAGACATGCATTTGGATTCACCCGTGGACCTTCGGGTCGGGTGGGTATGTCCAGGTAGGTCGGATACTTCGGGTCACTAGACAACCCTAACTTAGGCTGTTCCTATTTCACTAAATTTGAAATTTTTAAGAATGTCACTGCATGCTATAGGTGTATTCTGTGTTTCATTGATTTTTTTTTAATTACTAGTTTTGTTGGAAATACCGAATGAATATATTGTATTTCTCAAGTAATAAAATGTACATGAGTGCCTTCATATAGGAGACAGAGTGTGCATTTCAAGTAAGTGTGTTATACAAGTAAACAAGGTGGGCCTAAGGCCCAAAGCCTATTACACATTAACAACCCCCTCAAACTCAAGGTGGGTGTGAGACCTACTTAAGGTTGTCAACCAAAGCATGAAGGTGTCCCTTAGGATGTGACTTGGTGAAGATATCTGCAAGTTGATCTATAAAGAAGATTGAGAACAGCTTGAGAGCACCATGGATAAGATGATAACAGATAAAATGACAATCCATCTCGATGTGCTTAGTCCGTTCATGGAAGATATCATTGTAAGCAATATGAATGGCACTCTGGTTGTCACAGTAAAGAGGAGTAGCAAAGGATGTAGACACACCTAAATCCTTAAGAAGCAATCAAAGCCAAAGGAGCTTAGATGTGGTATCAGTAAAGGCACGATATTCTGCTTCAATACTAGAGCAGGCCACAACGGTTTGTTTCTTACTTCGCTAAGAAATCAGAGAAGAACCAAGGAGAAAGCAATAACCAGTGGTTGACCTTCGATCAGTGGGATCTCCTACCAAATTAGCGTCAAAGAATGCATGGAGAATAAGAGGAAACTGAGTAGAGTAGAAAAAGCCATGAAAGAGAGTGCCCATCAAGTATCAAAGAATGCGCAAGACAGCAGCATAGTGAAATGATTATGGAGTAGATAGATACTAGCTCACCTAGTGAATAGCATAGGAAATGTCTGGACAAGTGACAGTGAGATAAACTCGGCTGCCAACCAATATTCTGTAAAGAGAGGGATTAGACAATGGTTTTCCCCCTGAGGGAGTTAGATGCGTATTATTTTCAACTGGAATGTCAACAATCTTGCTATCAGTGAGTCCAACTTGAGACAAAAGTTCAGAAGCATACTTGGCTTGAGTAATATAAAGTTCATCTGTAGAATAAGTGATTTCAAGATCCAAGAAGTAGCTGAGATGTCCAAGATCTTTCATCTCAAAATCTAGACTGAGAAATTTCTTGAGTTCTTGAATGCCACTAAGGTCATCACTAGTTACGATCATATCATCCACATATAGAAGAAGCAAAATAGTGTCTTTGTCTGTGCGATGAAGAAATAAGGCAGAATCATAGTGGCTGGCAATATAACCTAAGTGAGAGATGGTATAGCTAAACTTGGTAAACCAAGCTCGCGGAGATTGTTTAAGGCCATAAAGTGCACGTTAAAGGTGACAAATGCACATATGAAGGCCAAGAAGAATGAGCCTTTATCCAGTATTAGCCAGAAGAGGCCTAGGGCAAGTGGCAAGGAAGTCATCGAGAAGACTTCGTTTCTACCAGTTCTTCCTAAACCCAGGGCTACCTCCCCCGCTGTTTCCCTTGAAGAAATCACTCCTCTTCCAAAAAGGGCCCATGGTAGTGATAAAGGGAAAAGCAAGGCTGATGCATGCGTCTAGGACAATGCCACAACTGCCCTGGGGAAAGCTTACAACATCATTACTTCTAACGAACTCAAGGGCCTTTCTGCAATTCCTTTTCATGAGTTGGTGAATTGCCATATTCATAAGCTCGTTCAGGTATTCCTCGTCCACACGTGTTCCTTCTCATGAGTTGTGTGTGCGTGTATATATATATACACACACACATTAAATAGCTTTCCCTTTTTCTTGTCAAGTGTTAGGGGAAACTATTCATATAACTACTGAGTACCTCACCAATGAGGAAAAGGTCGTTATGGCCAATTCCAAAGTTGATGCACTCAAAGCTGAAGGTTCCAGGCTAAGGAAGGATCTCATAACAGTCTTGGAAGGTGGGAACAAGTTAAAAGTGCAGGTTAAGGCCTTGACAGACGAGCTTCGTGTAGAGATCCTATTGACAACATAGAAGGATGAGCAAATTCAATTTGCTAGCCAGGAGGTTGGGTTGGCAAGAGCCAAAGCTATGCAAGCTTTCTAGCTTACCGAAGATTATAATGGTGCCTTGTTCAGCTGGTACTTCAAGGGCTTTGAAATCTTAAGAAGGTACTTGACAAAGCACAACCCTAGGATTGACTTGGAAGGCCTGGATTTCGAGGAGGTGGATAAAGAGATGGAAGGTGACGAGGTTGTTGAGGCTGCTACCGCTGAAGGAAACATACCTGATGCTAAGGGTGATGCCCTTGAACTTGTGTTTAGAGATGACGCCCCTGCAGCTTAAGTTATTTTCTGTTGTTTCATCTTATTTTGTTTCTTTACGAGTGCCCTACTTGTTTTGGGGCTTTTATTTTTTAGACATTTTATTTGCCCTATTTTTGTGCATTTGCCTTAAACAACATTTTATTTATATGTTGAAGTAGATTTTCTTCTTCATTCTTTCCTTTGTTTGCTAGTCATATGTGTGGTTGCATGAATGCTATATTATCTATGGATTGTAAGTTTCCTCTAAATGTCATGTGATATGAGTTCTTCCTTAGACAAATTCCTTCTATCTTTGCATTATTTAGCTTCATATGCATCTTCTTTTGAGAGGATTTGGATTCATCTAGAGACTTATACTCTCCTTAATAGAATTTGTATAGCTTCATCATATGACACGTATTCCCCTTAAGAGAATTTTGGGCTGTAATTTCTACCTCTCTTTGGTGGGGATATGATCACTGGCCTTATCATGTGACTTATATCCTATCTGTTAATGATTTATATCACAAGCCTTGTTATGTGATTTATATCCTTTTGTTAAGGATTTTTATCACTAGCCTCGTCATGTGATTTATATCCTTTTTGTTAAGGATTTTTATCACTAGCCTCGTCATGTGATTTATATCCTTTTCTGTTAAGGATTTTTATAACTATCTTCGTCATGTGATTTTATCCTTTTTTGTTAAGGACTTTTATCGTTGGCCTTGTCATGTGATTTATATCCTTTTTGCTAAGGATTTTTATCACTGGCCTCGTCATGTCATTTATATCCTTTTTTTTTTTTTTTTTGTTAAGGATTTTTATCATTGGCCTCGTCATGTCATTTATATCCTTTTTATTAAGGATTTTTATCACTAGCCTTGTCGTGTGATTTATATCTTCTTTTTTTCTGCTTAAGGATTTTTATCACTGTCCTCTCATATGTGATTTAATTTATATCCTTTTTGTTAAGGATTTTTATCATGACTTCATCATGTGATTTATATCCTTTTCATTAAGGATTTTTATCACAAGCCTTGTCATGTGATTTATATCCTTTTTTGTTTAAGGATTTTTATCACTAGTCTTGTCATGTGATTTATATCCTTTTAGTTAAGGATTTTTATCACTGGTTGGTTGATTCAACATATTTGTGAAGGTCTTGAATGAATACTTCTTTTATTGAATTGCTTTAAAGCACAAGTGAAAGATGTCAACAATTATAAAACTTTGATGTCTACTATAATAGACTTTAAGGTGTTCAATATTCCATAGACGAGGTAGTTTCTTCTTGTCCAAGGATTCCAAATGGTAACTTCCTTGTTTGAGTAATGGATGATCTTGTAAGGCCCTTCCCAGGTTGGGCCCAATTTGTTTGGATTGGATCTTTGGTTGCTAGTGTAACCTTTGTAGGAAAGGTCTCCTATGTTGAATCTTTTGAGCTTCACCCTCTAGTTGTAGTAACCGGCCATCTTTTGTTTGTATTTTGATTTCCTTGGGATGCTTCAGTTCTCACTTCATCTAGGCAATTTAAGTTCATCCTTAGTTGATCACCATTGCCTTCTTCTTCAAAAAACTCCATTCTCATGCTAGTGACCCCAACTTCCACCAGGATTACTACTTTAGTGCCGAAGGTGAGATTGAATGGTTTTCTCTTGTTGGGTTCTGGTTGTGATTCAGTAGGCCCATAGGACATTCGACAGTTCGTCTGGCTAGGCAACTTTGCCTCCTTTAGTGAACCTTGATGACCTTCAGCAATGTTCGATTAGTTACTTATGTCTGTCCGTTGGCCTAGGGTGACCTGGTGAAGAGAACTGGTTTTTGATACCAAGGCTTAAGCAGAATGATTTGAATCCTTGGCTATCAAATTGACAACCATTATCTGAGATGATTGCCTTGGTATACCGAATCTACAAACAATGTTCTTGCCTCTGTAATTGTTGCTATGGCTTCTGCTTCTACCATTTTGTAAATTAGTCAATTGCTACAAGTAAGAATTTCACTTGCTTTTCACCTTGGGCAGGGGTCCCACAATGTCTATTCCCATTGTTCAAATGGCCATGGTGATGTTATGGTCGTTATCTTCTCACCAGGCACTCGTTGGACGTTCCCTATACCTTTGACATCTATCATACTTCTTAACGAACTCCTTTGCTTCTTTTTGCATTGAAGGCTAGAAATATCGGCCCTGATAATCTTTCCTACTAGAGACCTTGCTCCCAAGTGATCTCCAATATGCCCTTATGGACTTCATCCAAGCTATACTTAGCTTACTCTTATTCAATGCACCTTAAGTAGGCACAGTGAGAAAACCTTTTGTAGAGTACGTTGTTTAGATTGTGAACCTAGTGGCTTGCTTCTTAATTGTTCTTGCCTTGCTTGAACTTGATGGCAATTGCCCATCTTTGAGGTATGATAGGATCGGAGTCATCTAACTAGCTTACTTGTATTGAAAAGGTGTGGAATTCTTCAATGCTAGGGAACTTCATATTTCCAGCTTCAAATCTGAAGCTTGTTCCTGTCTTTTGATGAAGTTTATCTAGCCACTTCTTCGCTTCTTAGTTCTAACTCTATAGGACTTGTATGAATTATCTATTCCAACTTCCCAATTATGTCGGTTTGTTAGCTTCAGGTACCTTTACATCATTTTTTTTTTTTTTTTGCTTTGTATTCACCATTGATTTTCCCTATTACTAGCTTTGAGTCACTTTTCAAGAGCACATTTTTGGCTCCTAAAGATTTTGTCACCCTAAGCCTCATCAATATCACCTTGTATTCTGCCTCATTGTTGGTGGTAGGGAATTGGAGCTGTACTCCAAATTTTAGGATGTCTCCTTTTAGGGAAGTGATGATGTCTCCCACTCCACACATCTTTTGTACTAACGATCCATCTGTGTGAATCTTCCATAGTGTTGATGTATCCTACATGTTCTCATCTTCTAGTAAGGTAAACTCAGCAATAAAATCGGCTAATACTTGGGTTTTATTGTCATTCGAGATTTGTACTCGATGTCGAACTGGCTTAATTCAATCTCCCACTGAACCATTCATCCTACTGCTTCCAATTTGTTCATTGCCATCTTGATTGGTTGGTCCGTCATGACTAGAATTGAATTCACCCGAAAGTATGGACGCAATTTCCGAGAAGCGACGATTAAGACAAAGGTTATATTCTCCATGTGTGGGTATTTTGCCTTTGCCCCCTGGAAAGCTTAGCTGACATAGTATACTAGGCGTTGAACTTTAAATGCCTCTCGCATTAATGTGGTGCTTATAAACATGGCTGACACTGCCAGATACAAGAATAAGTCCTCTCCTTCTTTGGACGGACTCAAAAGTGGTGGGTTACTTAGATAACGTTTTAACTCTTGGAATGTTGTTTCACAGTCATCTGTCCATGCGAAAGCCTACTGTGGCTTTAGAGACGAACCTGTTGAGGGTCACAACTCTTCCTATCAATTTCTACACCTCCTTAATGGTTTTGGGTGATGACATCTCCAATATGGCCTTCACCTTCTTTGGGTTGGCTTCAGTTCCTCGTTGGGACACCATGTAGCCAAGGAATTTCCCAAAGAAAAATCCAAATGCACTCTTTGTCAGGTTTAACTTCACATTGTATTGCCTCAGTGTCTCGAAAGTTTCCTTAAGGTCGTCCAGATGGCTATTTTCTTCTTTACTCTTGACGAGCATATCGTCAACATAAACTTCCATGTTCCTTCTAATTTGCTTACTGAACATTTGGTTTACCAACCTCTAGTAAGTAGCTCTGGTTTTTTAGCCCAAATGGCATGACCTTATAGCAATAGAGTCCTTGACTGGTGATGAATGTTGTCTTCTCTTGATTTTCCTTCGACATCTAGATTTGGTTGTATCCTAAGAATGTGCCATGAACATCAAGAGTTTGTGTCTAGCAGCTGAATCAATGAGCTGGTTGATTCTTGGCAATGGGAAGTTATCCTTTAAGCATGCATTGTTCAACTCTGTGAAATTCAGACACATTCTTCATTTTCGATTTTCCTTCTTCACCATGACAACGTTGGCCAACCAATCTAGGTAATAGACTTCCCAAATGAAATTGGTTGCCAGTAATTTGTCTACTTTGTCCATTATAGATCTATTTCGTTTGGGAGCAAAAACCCTTCTTCTTTGCTAGACTAGTTTTCTTTCGAGATTTACATTCAAGCAATGCTGAATAATATCTTTGGATATGCCGGGCATGTCTTCGTGGCTCTAGGTGAAGACGTCTAGATTCTCCTTTAGGAACTTGACTATTTCTCCCTTCGTTGAGGGATCGAGATTCGTTCCTATTTTTGATAGCTTCATCAGCCCACCTTCTACTAGCTCAATTGTTTCCAATGTCTACTACTTTCGAGCTCCTCTCCTCAATCATCCATGTGTGGATCTCTTTTTAAGGCTAGTATTGTCTGATAGCATTCATGAGCTAAAACTTGGCCCCCCTTTATTACTTCTACCCTGTGTTCTGTTGGGAATTTCACTTTCAAGTAGTATGTTGTTGTTGTGGCTTTCCAATAGTTGAGCGTGGGTTGTCCTATAATCATATTATAGGATGAAGGACAGTCAACTACCAAAACATTAAGTGGTTTGGTTACCTGGAAATGATATGAGCCAGTTGTAATTGTCAGCATCACTATTCCCTTTGGATGTACTCTATCTCCACTGAAACTGAAGAGGGAAGATTCAAATGGATGAAGCTTCTTTGGATCTACCTACAGTTGTTGACAAGCAGACATGTAAATGATGTTGGTGGAGCTCCCATTGTCTACTAGAACTCGTCTAGTACCCTTCTATCATAAGCATGATAACTAATGGATCGTCATGAGTTTGTTTCACTCCTCTAGCATCCTCCTCTAAAAAAACCATGTCCATGGTTTCTCTTCTTTTGTGTTTCAACAATGGTGCTATGTGGTCGCTGTTGACCTATCTTTGTTGTGACTTCTTAAAGGATTTGAAAGATCCCCATGCCTTTGGGCCTCTATTAATCATCATTATTTCTCCTTCTCTTAGCTTTTCTTCTGATCTCGCCCATTGTTAGTGCTTGAACCATCCTAGCGTATCTTTCTTCATGAATTTTTGTAACTTCCCTTTCTGAATTAGCTTTTCTATCTGTTCTTTTAAGTCCCTGAATTCGTCCGTGTAGCATCCATGGTCCTGGCGGAAACAACAATACTTCTTCTTATTGCAAGCACTGGGTTAGGAGTTTAGCAACTTCAGCCATTTGAGCAGGTGATCGTTCTTAATCTGCATCAAGATTTTGTTAACAGGCATTACCAAGGGTGTGAAATTTATTGTCTTTCTAGTCTTATCATTCTTTGACTTGACGTCATTGTGGCTGGACGAATAGTCTCTTCTTTCCTTCTTTTTTCCTTTTGGGTCTTCTTGAACATTTCTCCTATCTTTCCATGTGTCCCCTGCTTCCATTGCAGCTAAAGCATCCTCCGCATTCATGTACTTCTGAGCTTTCAACAGCATTTCTATCATTGACTCTTTAGGGCTTTTTGCAAGTGCAAATACAAATTCTTTGGACTTTAAACCAGCCTTGAAAGTAGTCAATTACACCTTGTCCTCAGCTTCGTCCACTTCTAGTACTTCCCTGTAGAATCACTTCACTTATGATCTCAACAATTCCCCTTTTTCTTATCCAATCATGAACAAGTGATCTGCTAGTCTTTTATGCCGTTGTCCACCAACAAAGTGGCGTATGAACAAATTGCTCAATTTCTCAAAATCGTCTATGGACGATTAGGCCAATTTACTGAACCATACTCGTGCTGCTCCTTTAAGAGTTGTTGGAAAAGACTGGCACAGGACCTCATATGGGGATTACTGCATGCTCAAGGCCATCTTGAAAGTGGTTATGTGATCTAATGGATCCTTTAGACCCTCATATGACTTAAGTTAAGGAAGGCAGAATTTCATTGGTAAAGGGCACTCTAAGACCTTTGTTGTGAAAGGAGAATCAGTTCTTTTCACCATCTTGCCCAAATTCTTAGTCATTTTTTCCTTCATTGCAATTCTTAATTCGTCCATCTCCTTTCTCATGCTTCTGAGGTTGTCACTTGCCCCGTCGAACCATTCTATCCTTCATGAACCTTTTCTCTTGTGGTTGTTTTCTTCATTTCTATTGATTTCAATCCTTCTTGGTGAACGATTTTCCTCTTGTTGCAACTACTGCCTCATCTCTTGATTATGCTTGGTAAGTTCCTCTATACTGGTCGTGAGCCTTTGAACATGCAAAGCCAAGGCTGCTAAATCGTGCGGTACATTGGATTCCATCTGGATATTGAGAATGGTAGAGCTACATTTTCCAACTAGAGTTCGAAAGACGACCCCACAGATGGTGGCAAACTGATAAAGCCAAATTCATCAATT
Organism: Quercus suber; assembly: GCF_002906115.3. Lineage (NCBI taxonomy): Eukaryota > Viridiplantae > Streptophyta > Magnoliopsida > Fagales > Fagaceae > Quercus > Quercus suber. The sequence goes on along the minus strand of NW_027069948.1, from coordinate 532,616 downwards.
GATAGGTTTATCCAGATGGAGTGTGACCAAGCGACTCTAGATTCCTGCACAAGATCAACGAGTTGTGTTTCCCTTGGAAATGTCATCAGTGTGGTACCAACCAATGAGCCTCCGATAATAAAATCAAGCACTAAGAGAGAGAGAGAGAATGATAAAGAATTATTTGAGATACAAGAATATGTGTCAGTACCTTTGCTTGAGGTCTAAAGTAGTTTATTTAGGACTTTTCCTTTCTAGCCATTGGAGACTTTCAATGGTGGCTTAAATGCCTTGTTGTAACGCCTCTGGTGATTTAATGAGGTGATATAATGATCCCTCTAGCGGTCATGTCTCTGCGTCCGTTTATGTGTAACAGCTCATGCATTAAATGCTCTTTTATGGTGCTTTGATCGTCCAATGGGCTCCATGGATGGTGGGAATTTCCTAGTTCATCAGTAGATGTTCACTCTTACCTCTACAATTTTGATGTCATGCGAGGTGGTCAGCTTAGATTGTAGTAATTTTTCTGAGATCTTCATATTTGGATATTATAATACCATTTCTCCCTTTTTCTTCATTTTTCTATTATCAACTCACCACACATTAGCAGAAACTGGCAACCCATTTATGCATTGCATTCCATGTAACAGTTTAGTAGGCACCACGATGAACACAAAATTGTGAGTTCCTAGGTTTCTTGCCATTCAATGTCGAAGGCTTATAATAGTTTCATCAACTTTCTGTATCGAGTCTAACTATATATTACTAGTAAGTTGCATGTACGATGCATGGATAATTTTGTGATATTTTATGTAAAATAGTTTTGAATAATATTGTACATAATTTTTTTTTTTTAAAAGTAAACTAAATTAGAGTAAAAAAATATATACATTTTGAGATATTAAAAATTGGTTTAGTAGTTTCATTGCATATTTGTAGCCTTCTTAAGGTAAGATTATTACTTTTTTAAATCATGAAACCAAAAATAAATGCAAAAGAGTAACAGGACCATGAAATAAACTAATTTGTGTTGTGTTTACATATTTTATACTATGAAATAAAAACATACCCAACTCTTTGACTATCTTCCATTCATCGATAGTGCGATATTAAGACATGGTGTGAGCAAGTGTGTATGCATGTGTCTTATAGATGATTTAAAATTAAACCATGGTAGAATATGACTTTACATAGTGCACCAAATATTCTCTCTACTTATATACCTAAAACAAAAACTAACCAATTACCTAACCTAAATCATATTTAAGTCCCTAATTTAAAAAGAAAAAAAGATTACCCGTAGGGGTTTTGGTGCCTTGATGGCGGTGGGAGGTTAGTATAACGGAGGTGGTGACCCTTTAGATTCCTGTTAGAAATTTAGACCCCTTAAACCAATCAGATTAACCTAAGCAATTAGCCAAGTGATAAACTTAGTCAAATTATGCAGTTCTAGGTTATCACAAACATACAATCATATCAAGAATATAAAGCAGCGAAATAATAAATAACACAAGATATGATCACCCAGGAAACCACATTGTAAAAACCTGGGGAGGATTTGACCTAGCTATCCTCAAGATAAACCTGAATCCACTATGCGAAAGAATCGAAGTTCATACAAAAGGACTTACAAGCTCCCCACTTGACTTCCTAATGCTACCCACTATTAGAACTTACTGACATGACCACATGCAAGCTCCGAATCCACGGACTCCTTCTTTCTTGGATTCTCCAATCAAGATACAAGCACCCCCGCTTGTTTTTCTTTAAGCTCTAACAGCAGCAACCTTGTTGATTATCAAGATGTAGATGATATCTCTACCTTGAAAACCCTAAGTTTATGTGAAGGAAAACTCCTCTAGATCTCACAAGAGATTCACACAAACCGCAAATATGAGCAACAAAGGCTTAGAGAGGTTTGGGTACAAAACCCTAGATACAAAAGAGGCACTCTCTTCTCTATCTCTAAAAGCTCTCAAAAACATGGCTTAGGGTTTCCTTTATATAGTGGGAGAATTAGATTTGAAACCCTAATCCTTAATGGGCTTGGGCTGAGTTGGAAATTCTACAGAAAAAAAATTCTGCCCGAGATTCGATTGATCGAGTCTAATTTTCGATCGATTGAGCCAGGCCGAAAGTCACTAATACTTCTGCAGCCACTCGATTCCAACTTTACATAAAACGTCCACACTTTGAGCAAGTCTAAACAAGACTAACAACGTGTTTTGATCATGGTTTGCCAACAATATACATTAGAGTTCTAAATACATAAATTCCTAAATCTTTAGAACCTAACAAACTCCCCATTTGGCAATCTGTGACAAAACACAAATTAAAAGTTCAAAGTTTACAAATAAAAGCCCTTTACAAAAATAATGCTCATAACACAAATTCAATCTTAACTACTATCCATCAGTTGCAAGTGTAGACAGCAGCTCAATTGAATCAACCTATATATTTCCTGAAACACTCAACAAATGCATAAACGCATGTGTGACAGAAAAACAATAAAAACAACAAATATGCAAACTAACTCTCCCCCTAAGTTAGATACATCAAAAACTCTGTTAACTCCCCCTAAACAGAACAAATAAGTCATTTATGTCTCCCCTTTTTGTCACATATTGACAAAGACTACCTAATCAGAAGGTAGATAGAAAACATACGCAACAGAGTAAGAGAAAATAGAGACAACTCCCCCCATGAAGAGCAACAACTCCCCCTAAGAACCACAAAGGTTAAAAAAAAATTTCTCCCCCTATAAAAATAGGAGGGGGGGGGGGGGAACACAAACCAAAGTTAAAACTAAGGTGAGGATACACAAGAAAAAATATTCTCTCTTTCAATAATGCAAACTTGACACTATGTGACCCATAAACAGTTGCATGAGTAGAGAAATATTTGCACATTGATTATCCATCATATCTCTTAAGAAAATTATTTTCTGCAGTTACACATAAAAAAGGCATATACTAGAAGTAATAGCTAAAAATTAATCAATCAATTTTTTGATCAAGTTAGGTACCAATTTTAGCAAAGTGTATGCATTCTATGTATGAAAACAATAAGAGATATAACTGCAAAAATGCAAGATGGATACAAAAACAATGCAATGTATGTGAATCCTAAACAGAANTTTTTCTTAGGAAGCCAAAAAGTGACGGGTCATTGGAAGGACAAGTGGAGGATGGGTGATGGTCTTAAATGTAAACCCCCTATCACATGGGGGTGTCTTTTCGAATTTATTTATGATTTATGCGTGTCATTTGCCAGTTAGTATTAATTGTGTCAATTATTTTTGAATACGTCGAATCCATTACCATGAATTGTCTATTCTTTAGAGAGTATAGTCCTCTTGTATGATGCGTTTACAATGAATGACATGATTGGTGCAAAGCACATGATTACAATACATATTTTGCAAACTAGTATTTTTTTAAAACTGGTTTGTGTCAAAATTGATTGAGTTGCATCATCACGATTAACAAGTTTTTCATTTTTGTGTTAACATGTTTCACCCGTAATCAACTGGAAATAACCTAGTTCATAGCATATGTTGAGGCAGGTTGATCGATTTTGGCACAAACTCGCATAACGTAGTACACAATACAAGTTCATACGACTTCTAAGACGAACCTTTATTCTTGAAACGAAAACATATTGATAAATTTTTTAAAATTGATATTGAAACTTCTTTTAGTTTTATAGAAGTTGGTAATATAATTTTAATAGTTTTATTATTTTAGTTGTTTTATATTTTTTTTTACTTAAGAGGTGAATTGGTCGTGTTTTTCTCAAAAAGCCAAAACGTGATAGTTCATTGGAAGAACAAGGTGAGAATGGGCGATGGTCTTAAATGTGACCACCCTCTCACATGAGGCTGTCTTTTTGATGTTATTTGTGATTTATGAGTGTCATTTGCCAGTTAGTATTAATTGCATCGATAATTTTCTGGCGGTGTCTTTTTAATGTTATTTGTGATTTGTGCATGTGTTTTCCTAGTAAGAAATTATTGCACCGATTATTTAAGAATACGTGGAATCTATTACCATGATTTGTCTATACTTTAGTGAGTGTTATCATGTTGTATGATGGGTGGACAATGAATGACATGGTTGGTGCATACCACATGATTGCAATACATTTTTTGCAAATTAGTATTTAGTAAAAACAAGTTTGTGTCAAAATGGGTTGATTCGCTTTAACACGATTAATAAGTTTTTCACTTTCGTGTTGACATGTTTCACCTATAATCAACTGAAAATTCATAGTACGTGTTGAGGCATGTTGATCGATTTTGGCACAAACTCGTATAACCTAGTTCACAATACATGTTAATACGGTCTCTAAGACGAACGCCTATTATTGAAATGAAAACATATTGATAAATTATTAAAAATTGATATTGAAACTTGTTTTAGTTTTATAGAAGTTGGTAATAGAATTTTAATAGGTTTATTATTTTAATTTTTTATATTGTTTTTAACTTACTAGGTGAATTGATTGAGTTTTTTCTTAGAAATCCAAAAAGTGACAGGTCATTGTAAGGACAAGTGGAGGATGGGTGATGGTCTTAAATGTAACCACCCTCTCACATGCGGCTGTCTTTTCGAATTTATTTGTGATTTATGCGTGTCATTTGCCAGTTAGTATTAATTGCATAAATTATTTTGTAATACGTCGAATCTATTACAATGAATTGTCTATTCTTTAGAGAGTATAGTCCTCTTGTATGATGCGTTTACAATGAATGACATGATTGGTGCAAAGCACATGATTACAATACATATTTTGCAAACTAGTATTTTTTTAAAACTGGTTTGTGTCAAAATTGATTGAGTTGCATCATCACGATTAACAAGTTTTTCATTTTTGTGTTAACATGTTTCACCCATAATCAACTGGAAATAACCTAGTTCATAGCATATGTTGAGGCAGGTTGATCGATTTTGGCACAAACTCGCATAACGTAGTACACAATACAAGTTCATACGACTTCTAAGACGAACCTTTATTCTTGAAACGAAAACATATTGATAAATTTTTTAAAATTGATATTGAAACTTCTTTTAGTTTTATAGAAGTTGGTAATATAATTTTAATAGTTTTATTATTTTAGTTGTTTTATATTTTTTTTTACTTAAGAGGTGAATTGGTCGTGTTTTTCTCAAAAAGCCAAAACGTGATAGTTCATTGGAAGAACAAGGTGAGAATGGGCGATGGTCTTAAATGTGATCACCCTCTCACATGAGGCTGTCTTTTTGATGTTATTTGTGATTTATGAGTGTCATTTGCCAGTTAGTATTAATTGCATCGATAATTTTCTGGCGGTGTCTTTTTAATGTTATTTGTGATTTGTGCATGTGTTTTCCTAGTAAGAAATTATTGCACCGATTATTTAAGAATACGTGGAATCTATTACCATGATTTGTCTATACTTTAGTGAGTGTTATCATGTTGTATGATGGGTGGACAATGAATGACATGGTTGGTGCATACCACATGATTGCAATACATTTTTTGCAAATTAGTATTTAGTAAAAACAAGTTTGTGTCAAAATGGGTTGATTCGCTTTAACACGATTAATAAGTTTTTCACTTTCGTGTTGACATGTTTCACCTATAATCAACTGAAAATTCATAGTACGTGTTGAGGCATGTTGATCGATTTTGGCACAAACTCGTATAACCTAGTTCACAATACATGTTAATACGGTCTCTAAGACGAACGCCTATTATTGAAATGAAAACATATTGATAAATTATTAAAAATTGATATTGAAACTTGTTTTAGTTTTATAGAAGTTGGTAATAGAATTTTAATAGGTTTATTATTTTAATTTTTTATATTGTTTTTAACTTACTAGGTGAATTGATTGAGTTTTTTCTTAGAAATCCAAAAAGTGACAGGTCATTGTAAGGACAAGTGGAGGATGGGTGATGGTCTTAAATGTAACCACCCTCTCACATGCGGCTGTCTTTTCGAATTTATTTGTGATTTATGCGTGTCATTTGCCAGTTAGTATTAATTGCATAAATTATTTTGTAATACGTCGAATCTATTACAATGAATTGTCTATTCTTTAGAGAGTATAGTCCTCTTGTATGATGCGTTTACAATGAATGACATGATTGGTGCAAAGCACATGATTACAATACATATTTTGCAAACTAGTATTTTTTTAAAACTGGTTTGTGTCAAAATTGGTTGATTTGCTACATCACGATTAACAAGTTTTTCACTTTTGTGTTAACATGTTTCACTTGTAATCAATTGGAACTAACCTAGTTCATAGTATATGTTGAGGCAGGTTGATTGATTTTGGCACAAACTCGCATAAGGTAGTTCACAATACATGTTCAAACGACTTCTAAGACAAACCTTTATTCTTGAAACGAAAACGTATTGATAAATTTTTTAAAATTGATATTGAAACTTGTTTTAGTTTTATAGAAGTTGGTAATATAATTTTAATAGTTTTATTATTTTAGTTGTTTTATATTTTTTTTTTTACTTACTAGGTGAATTGGTCGTGTTTTTCTTAAAAAGCAAAAAAGTGATAGTTCATTGGAAGAACAAGGTGAGAATGGATGATGGTCTTAAATGTGACCACCCTCTCACATGAGGCTGTCTTTTTGATGTTATTTGTGATTTATGACTGTCATTTGCCAATTAGTATTAATTGCACCGATTATTTTCTGGGGGTGTCGTTTTGGTGTGGGTGTCTTTTTGATGTTATTTGTGATTTGTGCATGTGTTTTGCTAGTAAGAAATTATTGCAACGATTATTTCAGAATACGTGGAATCTATTACCATGATTTGTCTATACTTTAGTGAGTGTTGTCATGTTGTATAATGGGTGGACAATGAATGACATGGTTGGTGCATACCACATGATTACAATACATTTTTAGCAAATTAGTATTTAGTAAAAACAAGTTTGTGTCAAAATGGGTTGATTTGCTTTAACACGATTAATAAGTTTTTCACTTTCGTGTTGACATGTTTCACCTGTAATCAACTGAAAATAACCTAGTTCATTGTACGTGTTGAGGCAGGTTGATCGATTTTTGCACAAACTCGTATAACCTAGTTCACAATACATGTTAGTACGGTCTCTAAGATGAACGCTTATTATTGAAATGAAAACATATTGATAAATTTTTGAAAATTGATATTGAAACTTGTTTTAGTTTTGTTGAAGTTGGTAATAGAATTTTAATAGGTTTATTATTTTAATTTTTTATATTTTTTTTAACTTACTAGGTGAATTGATTGAGTTTTTTCTTAGGAAGCCAAAAAGTGACAGGTCATTGGAAGGACAAGTGGAGGATGGGTGACTGTCTTAAATGTAACCGCCCTCTCACATGGGGCAGTCTTTTTGAATTTATTTGTGATTTGTGCGTGTCATTTACCTGTTAGTATTAGTTTCACCAATTATTTTCTGGGGGTGTCTTTTTGATGTTATTCGTGATTTGTGCATGTCATTTGCTAGTATGTAATTATTGCACTGATTATTTCAAAATACGTGGATTCTATTACCATGAATTGTCTATACTTTAGTTAGTGTAGTTATGTTGTATGATGGGTTGACAATGAATGAAATGATTGGTGCATACCACATTATTTCCATACATTTTTTGGAAATTAGTATTTATTTAAAACAGGTTTGTGTCGAAATGTGTTCTTTTGCATTAACATGATTAATAAGTTTTTCACTTTCGTGTTGACATGTTTCACCCGTAATCAACTGGAAAGAACCTAGTTCATAGTACGTGTTGGGCTAGGTTGATCGATTTTGGCACAAACTCGTATAACCTAGTTCACAATACATGTTAATATGACCTCTAAGAAGAACCTTTATTATTGGAATGAAAACATATTGATAAATTATTAAAAATTGATATTGAAACTTGATTGAGTTTTATAGAAGTTCGTGATAGAATTTTAATAGGTTTATTATTTTAATTTTTTATATTTTTTTTTAACTTACTTGGTAAATTGATTGAGTCTTTTCTTAGGAAGCCAAAAAGTGACAGGTCATTAGAAGGAGAAGTGGAGGATGGGTGATGGTCTTTAATGTAACCGCCCTTTCACATGGGGTTGTCTTTTTGATGTTATTCGTGATTTATGCGGGGTATTTACCAGTTAGTATTAATTGCACTAATTATTTTTTGGGGGTGTCGTCTTGGTGGGGGTGTCTTTTTAATGTTTTTCATGATTTGTGCACGTCATTTGCTAGGAAGTAATTATTGCACGATTATTTCAGAATACGTGGAATCTATTACCATGAACTGTCTATACTTTAGTGAGTTTAATGATGTTGTATGATGGGTTGACAATGAACGACATGATTGGTTCATACTACATGATTACAATACATTTTTTGCAAATTAGTATTTAGTAAAAACAGGTTTGTGTCAAAATGGGTTCTTTTGCATTAACGTGAATAATAAGCTTTTCACTTTTGTGTTGACATATTTCACCCGTTATCAACTGGAAATAACCTAGTTCATAGTATGTGTTGGGACAGGTTGATCGATTTTGGCACAATCTTGTGTATCCTAGTTCACAATACATGTTAAATTGACCTCTAAGTCAAACCTTTATTATTGAAATGAAAAAATATTGATAAATTATTAAAAATTGATATTAAAACTTGTTTTAGTTTTATAGAAGTTGGTAACAGAATTTTAATAGGTTTATTATTTTAATTTTTTATATATTTTTTTAACTTACTAGGTGAATTGATTGAGTTTTTTCTTAGAAAGCCAAAAAGTGACTGGTCAATGGAAGGACAAGTGGAGGATGGGTGATGGTCTTAAATGTAACCACCCTCTCACATGGGGCTGTCTTTTTTAATTTATTTGTGATTTATGCGTGTCATTTGCCAATTAGTATTAATTGCACCAATTATTTTGGAATACGTCGAATCTATTACCATGAATTGTATATTCTTTGGAGAGTATAGTCCTCTTGTATGATGGGTTTAAAATGAATGACATGATTGGTGCAAAGCACATGATTACAATACATTTTTTGCAAACTAGTATGTTGTAAAAACTGGTTTGTGTCAAAATTGGTTGATTTGCTTCAACACAATTAACAAGTTTTTCACTTTTGTGTTAACATGTTTCACTCGTAATCAACTAGAAGTAACCTAGTTCATAGTACGTGTTGAAGCAGGTTGATCAATTTTGGCACAAACTCGTATATCATAGTTCACAATACATTTTCATACGACCTCTAAGACGAACCTTTATTATTGAAACAAAAACATATTGATAAATTTTTTTAAATTGATATTGAAACTTGTTTTAGTTTTATAGAAGTTGGTAATATAATTTTACTAGGTTTATTATTTTAATTGTTATATATATATATATATATATTTTTACTTACTAGGTGAATTGGTCGTGTTTTTTCTTAAAAAGCCAAAAAGTGATAGTTCATTGGAAGAACAAGGTGAGGATGGGTGATGGTCTTAAATGTGACCACCCCTTCACATGAGGCTGTCTTTTTGATGTTATTTGTGATTTATGAGTGTCATTTGCCAGTTAGTATTAATTGCACCAATTATTTTCTATGGGTGTCATTTTGGTAGGGGTGTCTTTTTGATGTTATTCATGATTTGTGCACATTTTTGGCTAGTAAGTGATTATTGCACCGATTATTTCAGAATACGTGGAATCTGTTACCATGATTTGTCTATACTTTAGTGAGTGTTGTCATGTTGTGTGATGGGTGGACAGTGAATGGCATAGTTGGTGCATACCACATGATTACAATGCATTTTTTGCAAATTAGTATTTAGTAAAAACAGGTTTGTGTCAAAATGGGTTGATTTGCTTTAACACGATTAATAAGTTTTTCACTTTCGTGTTGACATGTTTCATTTATAATCAACTGAAAATAACCTAGTTCATAGTACGTGTGGAGGCAGGTTGATCGATTTTGGCACAAACTCATATATCATAGTTCACAATACATGTTAATACGACCTCTAAGATGAACCTTTGTTATTGAAATGAAAACATATGGATAAATTTTCTAGAATTGATATTGAAACTTGTTTTAGTTTTATAGAAGTTGGTAATAGAATTTTAATAGGTTTATTATTTTAATTTTTTATATATATTTTTAACTTACTAGGTGAATTTATTGAGTTTTTTCTTAGAAAGCCAAAAAGTGACCGGTCATTGGAAGGACAAGTGGAGGATGTGTGATGGTCTTAAATGTAACCGCCCTCTCACATGGGGTGGTCTTTTTGAATTTATTTGTGATTCATACGTGTCATTTGCCAGTTAGTATTAGTTGCACCATTTATTTTCTGGGGATGTCGTCTTGGTGGGGGTGTCTATTTGATGTTATTCGTGATTTGTGCATGTCATTTGCTAGTATGTAATTATTGCTCTGATTATTTCAGAATACGTGGAATCTATTGCCATGAATTGTCTATACTTTATTGAGTGTAGTCATGTTGTATGATGGGTTGACAATGAATGACATGATTGGTGCATACCACATAATTACCATACATTTTTTGCAAATTAGTATTTAGTAAAAACAGGTTTGTTTCAAAATGGGTTGATTTGCTTTAACATAATTAATGTGTTTTTCACTTTCGTGTTGACATGTTTCACCCCTAATTAACTGGAAATAACCTAGTTCATAGTACATGTTGAGGTAGGTTGATCGATTTTGGCACAAGCTTGTATAACCTAGTTCACAATATATGTTAACACAACCTCTAAGACGAACCTTTATTATTGAAATGAAAACATATTGATAAATTTCTTTAAATTGATGTTGAAACTTGTTTTTGTTTTATAGAAGTTGGCAATAGAATTTTAATTGGTTTATTATTTTAATTGTTTTATATATTTTTTTTAACTTACTAGGTGAATTGATTGAGTTTATTCTTAGAAAGCCGAAAAGTGACAGTTCATTGGAAGGACAATTGTAGAATGGGTGACAACACAATAATGGAACCCTGAAAACATTGGAATGAAGGCATTTTAAATGAAACTTAGGATATATTTTAGGAAATATCTTGCTCATATAATTATATTTCCTTAAAAATAATTTTTTTTTTTTAAATTTGAAAAAGATATTTGTTATTTTTTATGATTTTTTATTTTCATAATTGTTATGTGTATATAGGAAGTTAGTTTATTTAGAAATATATTAATTGTAGATAGTAATACTCCTACTAAGGAATAGCTATTACATCCCTTTTAGATATGAATAGTTATTCCTTATTCTGAAGAATAGCTATTCATAAGGAATGACTATTCTCTGTAATAAAAACATAACCAAACTAATAAATAACTAAACCATATGAATAACTACTACATTATAGTGCCTATTACAATCTGCCAAACATACCCTAAGTGTTTATGGGATGTGGGGGGCAAGAGTCAGGGTTCAAGTCTCCTGGACGGAGTTTCACGCACATATACATTTAGATTTGGTTAGTGTAGAATTTCTATTTTGTAAAAAAAAATTTAAAAAAGATAAAAAATAAGGAAAAGAAAAATTATTATTAGTGATCTCTCCAATGAATGTAGACATATACGATACAAATCTCCCCACACCAACTATCAACGTATTAAAAATATATATGTACTAAAGAATATTAAAAAAAAAAAAAGTAAAAGTGACTTAAAATAGTAAGAAGGAAGTACAAGAGTTAAGAACATATTATGTTAAAGAATTCAAGTAAGGGATATAATAAATGAATTATATGCTATATAATTTTAAAAAGGAAAAGATAACCCTTATTCGTGTTCTATTGAAGTGACCTAAGAAGGGAGAGGGGCGCGGGGGAACTTATTCATGCCTTTAGGTTAACTCGTGAGGAGTTTTTGTCCAGCCCCTAACCTATTTATGTTAAAGATATCAAGGACATTTGACATAGGCCTAGTCCCTAACCATTTAAACATGACTAACCCAACTGATCTGGCTTAACCCGAAGGGGGGCAAGTAGTTTCAAACGATTGGGTCAATCGCTAGTGGGATTTATCTAATTTAAAAAGTAGGTTGTAGGTATCGGCCTTTTAGTAAATCCAGCGGAGTAACCCAATCTAATAAAGAAGGGTACCTTGATCCATTGACATTTGAGAAAAGAATGAAACTATATCAGAGGATTGTTAGTAGGCTCGGCATGGATTTACCCATGCTTGTGTTTGGTTGAGAGGATGGAAGATGTAATTTATATAAATTTACTCGTATGCCCTTATTAGATAAAAAAAAAGTAATAAACTATATCTTTATAAAATAATTGTGTATGGAATTATGGATGGACATTCCATATATATATATATATAAAGAACCCAAGACTGATGAAGTTAAAAACAGAAAACCATTAAAAAAATTGAGGGAAATAAGAAAAAGAAAATGAAAGAAAAAAAATGAATGAATAGTCAAAAGTCAAGTTGGTTGGGAATAAATTCAATAGAACGTTGCGCAGTTCCTTAAAAAAAAAAAAAAAGTGAGCAACGTTGTAGGGACATTTTTGTCCAAATAACTGGATCGATCACACTTAGCTTGCACAGTTCACACAAACGCATATATATAGCCCTTCCTTTCCGATTCTTGAACTTCCATCAGACATTCATTACTCTCTCCTTCTCTCTCCCTCTCTCTCTCTCTCTCAAATTGCTTTTTTATAATAGAAAGAAAATGGCAAGCCAAGGGAAAGAAGGATATGGAGTTTCGGAACAAAGGATTGACTGTGAATTCAAGGTGGTGCTGATAGGAGACTTTGAGGTTGGGAAGAGTCAGATACTGGCACGTTGTGAACGCGAAGAGTCCAAGACTGGTACGACCGTTACTGTCAAGTATGAGACCCAAACCCTTCACATCGAGAAAAAGAGTGTCAAAGCCCACATCTGGGGCATCATTCGCCAAGAACGGTACGTCTAGCTCTACAAATTTCTCACCTTAATTCACAGCTTTAGTATTTTTTTAGGGTTTGTGTAAAACAATTTGTGTATAAGAAACACTACTCTTTGCCAAATTCCTAAGGATTTGGTTTTAAGTTCAATGAGAACCAGGGGCTTACAATGATTTTTTGTTGGGGGAATCAAATTGTGATACAATATAGTAGGCATTTCAAAACGCCGCTATAGCCAACAACCATAAAAGAAATAACTAGCAACCCAACCCCACCCCACCCCACCATTGTCTCTATCTATCCAACAAACCTAGCACATTCAGCCACCCAAACACCAATCACAACCCAAACCCAGCATATCCAAATACCCAAACATGAAAAACAACCCAAACAACATTGTTAAAAACAAAATTCCCAAATTTTCAAAATACCCAAAATTTCAAAATATCTAAAAATTTAAAGAGAGAGAGATGGTTACAACTTAGCACAATTTCTTGATCAAAGCCATGGGCTTTCGCCTCAAACCCCTTTGAAGCCTACAAAATTTCAAACACAAAATTAATAAAACAATTATAAAACAAATAATTAAAAAATGAAAGATGAAATATATGAAGAAAAAAACAAGTACCTTCTACAAGCTCTAGCAGTGAAGAGCTTGACAAGGTCGTCGGTGGACATGTTGAGAAGGGCATCCAAATCAACGCCTTTGAAGCGATCAAAACATCGATTCGGCCACCCAACACCAAACCCAAGACCGTTCCGGCCACCCAACATTGATCTGGGGAAGGGGAAATGCATCGACGACCGAAGCTTTGCGGATCGGCATTAGGGTTGGGTCGGCGGCGTGGGTCAACGACGTGGATTTGCTGATGGTGGATCGGTAGTAAGAGTGAGAGTGTGTGAAAGAGAGTGAGAGAGTGGAGAGTTGTTCAGGTTTCAGCCAAAAAAAAAAAAAGAGAGAGTTATTCGAGTAGAAAGAGTCAAGTATTTTTATATCAAAAACTTTGGCTATTTCAAAAAAAAAAAAATTTGGTTGGACTTGTGGTGGCGCTTTCCAAACGCCACATTACTATATTTGATGAGGTTAGCTTTGGTTAAATTGCTTTGGTTTTTTTTTTTTAAGTTTTACAAATTCAATGATAGAAAGTATGATAGCGTTTCGTAACCCTTTTGAATGTGCATCAAGAGGTTGATGTCAATTTTAATAATTGGCTTTAGTATAATCGAATCAATTTTGTTAGAATAAATTATACTCATCTGATCATGTTTTTGGGTGGATTGAGCAGAAACAATGTAGATTCACATGCAGATTACAAGGATGCTGATGGGGTAATACTGGTTTACGACATAACTAACCGCAAGAGTTTTGATTGCATGACTCTTTGCCTGGAAGAGCTGCATCGCCATGCAAAGAAGAGACAAGCTATCATTCTGATAGGGAACAAAAGTGATTCCGAGAATGATCGTGAAGTTCTAAGAAAGGAAGCTCGTGGATTTGCTGAGAAGAACAGTCTGATTTTCTGGGAGATCTCGGCCTTGGAAGGAACTAATTTTGATAATGCCATAAAGGATTTGTTGACAAAGCTTGTGAACATTAAAAACAATAATACCCCCAATAATACCACCAACAGCAATAATACCACCACTAGTACCACCACCTATACCACCACCTGCAATAATACCACCAATACCACCACCAGCAGCCACAATAATAACAATGCCTATCAGAATAATGGCAGCAACAATTGGAATCCGCGCAACATCAGTGGTGATAGTTTTTGCGGAGGCAATATAACACAAAATATATATTTTTATTTAAAGATCGTTGTACCATATAACCATAGATTCTAAATATAACAAAATTACGTATCTCCCACAACGAAATTCAAGTAAAAAAAATGGTGTACAAGTGTCTTATTTTCCTACCCAATTCGATGTACCCTGTTGATAGCTTGTGCTTCTGTTGCTAGATTCAGTAGCGATTCTACTAAGACAAAGTGCTGTTATTCTAAAATATTGAGGTCATTGGCTCCATGCTGGATTATGAACATCATGTTTTAGTTATTATGTACTATTGCTCTTAAATTTGGTATATGTTTATATAATGTGTAAAAGTATGCTTTGCAATATATATAAAATATAAATAAAAATATTTTTAATAATTTTTTAATAGTCACATCCTGCCGTACCCACACCCTACTTTTTCAAAAATTGCCGAGTCTAGCACCCATCCATACTCGCACCCGAATTCGCAAACGCACCCATGCTTCATAGATGATAATACATGCCTTCTTTGCATCTAATATATAAGACTTTAATGTGAATGAAAATGAGATCCTCTTAAGATGTTGGAGGTAAATCTAAGTAAGAGGCTAGTATATGGGAGCATTCATGTCATAACACACTCATGCTAAAAATGTACACCAAAAGAACTTCACTGTCATTTTGTCCTTTTGAAGATTTTTGTTTCTCATGGATTAAAATGCAATTTTCATCTTGCAAATTTCATCCTAGTTCAATTTTTGTCCCTCAAAATAAAAAAAGTTTCAATTAGTTTCTTAAAAATTTCAAGAGATGAGTTTTGTCATTTTTTCCAACATGGGGTTAAAAAATTAATAGGTTTTGGACACAACATTTTCCACAATTGTTGATTGGTGTTTAATAAAAGCAATATCAATGTTAGACCCAAGTGAAAGTGATGTTGTTCCAATCATAAGCAATATGAACCACTGTGTTAGTTACCTTCATACCTTATCTCTCCTTTTTATTTATTTTTGGATATATGACCATATGAGGTATGATCCCAGGCCCATTAGGCCTTGGGCCAAACATTCTCAAAAACCAAAATTGGGTCCAAACCTCTTAGTAAGTCCATCTTGTATTGGATGCGTGATAGAGAAGCCCACACCGATCAAGTATGACTTGACCGGGGATTTGTTTATCCGAAATAGCCCATGTCCTTGGCAACTTAGTATTGCCTTAGGGAATGTTGCTATCGAGCAATCTTTTGGAGGTAGGAACCAGTTCCAATGCCATCACCTATGTTTCGATAAAGCTTATCCCTTGTCAAGAATAATCAAATTGGACCCCACACACACGAGTAAGACCAGAACACAATCATGAAACCTCCACCAACCTCAAGCTATAAATAGGGGAAGTAAGTGAATTGGCAATTTGGGGGAGAAAATAGAGAGTAGAGGAGAGAGAGAGAGCTAGTAACACCAAAAGGGGGAGCAACTTAGAAATGAAAAGAATGAGCTTGTGAGAGTTGAGGGGTGTCATTGGGTCACTTGGCAAGGAACCACCCTTAGTAGGAAACACTAAGCCCACTATACAAGTAAGTTGTGAGCCCAATTTCAAGCCTTGTCTTTAAGGGAACTTTGGGTACGCACAATTACAATTGGTACAAGGCTAAATGTTGAATATATGTATAGGTAGAGGAAGGTTAACCTTTTACCTTTAGCTCACTTCTGAGGGAGGACACATTTACCATCCTTGCTTCTACAGGGGAAAGCTGTAATTGTGACAGGAGAGCTTCTGTTACTCTTCTCACACCATGATAATTAGTATTCAAGCATTCTTCTGCTTTCTCATAATTTTTTTTAATCACTCCGTGAAGTTCAATCAAATTGTAAGCCTGCCCTGAGAGCTGCATTGAAGTAGTAGTTATGGATATTAGTTTGAACAAGGCATGCATCAAAATTACTGTCTTTATTTTTATGGACTTACCCAGGATGAGGGGTCTATGTTTAAGGCCTTTAGGCCTTCCTCATCAACCACAACTCCAGAAGCTCCAGCATTATTAGCCTGTAAAAGTCAAAGGAAAGTCATATTACATTTGTTAATTAATGAAAGATGGTTAATGATTCATTACACAAACTAAAGTCTATGTAAACTTTTTTTTTTTTTATTTGGTACATAGTTAATGGATCACTCACTACACCCAAAGTTGGCGAACTTTTTTAAATATCAGAATTCATAATAAAGGCATTATAAATTATTGTGTCAAATCACATAATTATAAATTGTCAGAATTCATAAAGAATGATCTAAGTGGTCAAAGGTTTTCACATCGAGCTAATTTTCAAGTATGCCTATCAGCCTATCACGATTATTCGTGATATCCAATGTCTATGAGGTAGAGAGTTTTTTTTTTTGAGAAGAGGTAGAGAGTTAATGGTAAGGACAAAAAAAAAAGTGTATATAATTTAGGCAACATACTGAATGATTGGACAAGAAAGTGTTCATACAAATTTCATCAATGAACTTTTGGAGGCATTAACTGATTGTGAAGTCACTGCATCTCATTTTCATACAAATAGATATACACATAAAGTAATGTGCTAAAAGAGATTTCAGCAAAATCCCACGTACCCTTGAAATAACTTGCCTAGCTATACACTTTAATTGAATAGTTGGTATAAGATTCAAATTGGAAAGAATTTCATCCTAAAATCCGACATACACTTAATAATTTGGCAATACATTTTACTTGAATGGTTGGTATAAGGTTCTAATTGGAAAGAATTTATTAAGAGCCTTGTAATTCAGTAAAACTCTTCTTTATGAAGAGAATAACGGTTTGAACACCCTCTCCAACTTGATGTAACAATTAGAAATATAAAAAATTAAAAATAAAATAAAATAAAAAAAGATGGAAAGAATTTCATCCTTACCAAGATATCAAGCCTGCTAAATTTTTCTTGGATGAAATTGGCCAAGGACTTGATGCTAACTGGCTCCAAAACATCGAGCTGATGAAAGACTATATTTGACAAACCCAACTCCTGGAGCTTCAGCAAAGCCTCCATCCCCCTTGAAAAGGGTGAAAATTAGAGGTGATGAATCCATTTAGAGGGACTTGACAGTGTTGGACAGATTTGCTCATATTGGACGGATCCTATGTGAACGAACTACGGTGGACAGATCAAAAAGCCATGTGGCACTTAATTGGACATTATATGGTCTCCAAGAAACCCTAAATGGAAACGACTTGCATCACACAATAAACCCTAGTCTACAGAGTCCCAATATGAAGAAAATTCCAACATTAGGAGGATTCTGGAATATACGTATCAATGGAGATCTTCCCTATAAGGAAAAGACTTGTTACGCAAGTATGAGAGTTCGATTCTACACTACTATAAAAACCCAAAGACCCTCAGAAAACAGGTACGCATAATTCATCCTATCTCTGGCACTCTAGAGTTCTAGAAAGGTTTTTTGACTTAACCTTCAAAGGGTCTTCGGCCGGAACCACACTGGTACTCTCCTAGGGTTTTCTCTTTGTGTTGTGCAGGGATTGTTTCGAGCGTACGAGGATTGTGTGGCTTATTAATTGATTTTTCAGCATCATCAATTGGCGCCGTCTGTGGGAAACACGTGGGATTTGTAAGCCACACTATCATTTCCTGGACAAAAAGTTGCATGGTGCTCACTCGCTTGATGGCAACCACCAACGATGTTCAAGGAGACAAACCACCCACGACTACCCTCGAGAGATAGGTTTCAACTCTCGTCGCTGCCGTGGAACGCCTCGCCAAACAAAACCGCAACCTAAAGGAACAACTGCACCAGAAAAACGCAGCATTGAATACCTAGAAGGAAGATCAAGAAGGAACCAAGAGAAGCTGGAAGGCAGCAACACACCAAGTAGGCAAGAACGACAGGATACCAGCCGTCCTTTCGACTTGGATACGACTCCCCCTCAAATAGTCGCGGAGATGCAAATGATGAAGGAGCAGATGGAACTTATGATGAATGCTCTCAGGGGACGAGTATCTAATGACCTTGACAAGCTGGTCCACCAAACCAACTCACCCTTCACCACTTCCGTCTTGTCCTTTCCCCTCCTGCCAAAGTTTCGCATGCCGTAGATGGAAAGTTATGACGGAACCAAGAACCCATTAGATCACCTAGAATCTTTCAAGACCTTGATGCACCTTCAAGGGGTGCCCGATGAGATCATGTGTTGAGCCTTCCCAACCACGCTAAAGGGACCCACAAGGATCTAGTTCAGCAGATTGATGCCCAACTCCATCAGCACCTTCAAAGAATTGAGCGCCCAGTTCACATCACACTTTATTGGGGGACATAGGTACAAGAGGTCCACTGTGTGCCTAATAAAAATTAAGTAGCGAGAGGATGAGACGCTGAGATCCTACATCACCCGCTTCAACAAAGAAGCTCTCTCGATCAATGAAGCAGACGATAAGATCCTTGTAGCTGCCTTCACAAACGGACTGCGAAAGGGTAAGTTCATGTTCTCCTTATACAAGAATGACCCAAAAACTATGTCAGATGTGATGTACATGGAAACCAAGTATATGAATGCAAAAGATGCATTGCTGGCCCGAGAAGAGAAGCCCAAAAAGAGAGAGAGACAGAAAGACATACGACAAGACAGGGGACCGAAGAGGGCAAGGATAGGAGAACAACGGGAGGACAGGTGCCTAAAACCTCACACGGGAAAATTCACGAGTTTCACCCCGCAGACCACCCCGATTAACCAAGTCTTGATGCAGATCAAGGACGAAGGAGCCTTGACCTTTCCTAGTAAGATAAAGAGAGATCTTAATAAGAGGTCTAGGGACAAGTATTAAACCGTTTTCACCGTGATCACGGCATGACACATCTGACTGTTACGACCTAAAGCAACAAATAAAAGCCCTTATCCGACAAGGAAGTTGTAGAGGTTCATCAGCAAGGAAAGGACGGATCAACCACAAGAGTAGGCTCCCCAAAGGGAGAATGAGTGCCCCAGGCCACCTGTAGGGGACATAAGAATGACTGTAGGGGGCACGACGGCCACTGGGTCATCCAAAAAGGCCAGGAAAACTTACCTAAGGATGATTCAGAATGTCCAGCTGACGAGCTCCATACCAAAGATGACACAGATGGACAATCCTGTCATCAGGTTCTCTAAAAAAGATGCCTGGCGTCTTCACCACCTTCATGACGATGCACTTGTAGTTAGCATACGAGTAAGAGATTACAATATGCACCAAATTCTAGTCGACAATGGCAGCTCAGCTGACATCTTTTATTACCCGACATTCCAACAAATGAGGATTGATAGAGAACAATTGGTTCCAACGAACACTCCACTCTTTGTATTCAGAGGAACACGAGTCTTTCCACTTGGTGTAGTCACATTATCGATACGGTAGGCGACTACCCCCAACAGATCACTAAGGATGTAACCTTCCTTGTGGTAAACTGCTCGTTTGCATACAATGCAATCATAGGGCGCCCTACCCTCAACTCATGGAAGGCTGTAACCTCAACCTACCATTTGATGATCAAATTCCCTATGGATTACGAAGTAGGGGAACTATATGAAAATCAGGTGGCTGCGCATGAATGCTACATAGCAATGATGGAGATGGATGACCAACTCTAGGTCACCAACATAGAAGAACATCGGACGACCATAGAACCCATGGAGGAGCTCGAAGAGATACCCCTCAACGACTCTAGAAATGATTGAACAACGAGGATTGGTACCCTTGCCAGCCCAACGGTTCGCCAAGCACTTGCAGCATTTCTGAGGGATAACCGGGACGTATTTGCTTAAAGTCATAAAGACATGCCGAGGATAGATCCTACCATTATTGTGCATAAACTGAACGTATCGCCCATCTTCACACCCATCCATCAGAAGAAAAGAGTATTCGCCCTTGAACGGGACTAAGCTATAGTGGAGGAAGTTCGCAAGCTACGAAAGGTAGACTTCATTAAGGAAGTCTACTACCCTGATTGGCTGGTGAATGTGGTAATGGTCAAGAAAGCCAGTGGAAAGTGAAGGATGTGCGTAGATTTCATCGACCTGAACAAGGCATGTCCAAAGGATAGTTACCCCCTCCCACGGTTGACATCCTAGTTGACTCTACGACACAACACCAGTTACTAAGCTTTATAGATGCTTTTTCAGGCTACAACCAGATTAGAATGGACGAAACCAATCAGGAGAAGACTTTGTTCGTCACCAGCTAAGGCCTCTTATGCTATAAAGTAATATGCCATTCAGCCTCAAAAATGCAGGGGCGACGTATCAAAGGCTTATGAACAAGATGTTCGGGTAGCAGATTAGGAGGAACGTCCAAGTCTATGCGGACGACATGCTAGTAAAAAGCAAAAGGGAGGAAGATCACTTGGAAGACCTCAAAGAAACATTCAACACCCTTCGCTCCTACAACATGAAACTCAATCCAAGCAAATGTGCCTTCGGAGTGACGACAGGAAAGTTCCTGGGGTTCATGGTGTCTCAAAGGGGTATCGAGACCAACCCAGACAAGATCCGGGCCATAATGGAGATGGCACCTCCAAGGAATGTCAAAGAAGTCCAAAGCCTCAACGGCAAGATAGCTGCACTCAACAGATTTGTATCAAGGGTGACAAATAAGTGTCTACCATTCTTCCACATGCTGAAGAAGTCTTTCGAATGGACGACTGAGTGTCAACAAGCATTTGAGAATCTGAAGGCCTACCTCTCATCTCCTCCGTTGTTGAGTCCTTCCCAGCCTGGGGAAGAACTATTCCTCTACTTAGTAGTATCCTTGGCGGCCATCAGTGTAGCTGTAATAGCCAAAAAAAAAAAAAGAAGAAGAAGATTAAAAGGAAAGGTATTTAAGTAAATATTTTGTGGGGTCAATTTTATAATTTATAATTATATGGGAGTGTTTAGAAAATAAGGTTGAAACCCTAACTATATAAAAGCTTATTATGTCAACATATATGGAGAGATGTTTTAAGAGATGAGACTACCCAAAATACTCAAGTAGAGAAGGTTTGACTGCACAATTGAGGTAAGAGCCTAAGAATCTCTTTCTTGTCAAATCTAAGTTTTATTTGGAATTAGAGTACTTTTTATGTGGGTATTTTAATCAATAGTGAAACTATTTAATCATTCAAGAGTTTTAATGATACAAATGAAGAAAAGCTTGGATATTTTTATGTTCAGTAACATATTCTTATCTGTGCCTTTTGTTGCGTTGAACGGAGATAGAATCTACAGAATTTTAGGCTTGGTGGGCTTGTGGGAAAAAGATGATAACGGTGGCAGGTGGGAAAAAGAAAGAAAAAAAAAATTTGTCCCTGAAGAGTAGTCCACATGTTGCTCACTTTTACAAGTGACTTCTACTATTCTAGAGGTCTTATCCTATGATATTATTATTGGCAGATAGTAAAGAATAAATATATGGTGATTATGTGGATTTTTCATTGAAATCATAGTGAAAAATTATGGGATATTTTTAATAGTAGTTCTTCTAGCCGGTACTATTATAAGTTTTTATTTCTTGAATTATTTGATTATTGAGTATAGTACTTGAAAAATTGTTTCAGGTAATATTTAAGGATTTTAGAAGAAGTGTAAGGGAGAAGTTCTTTTTGGTATGGCTTTTGGAGGTAAGTAACCTTATCTTAATTGGTTTTATTTTGCGTATTTTAACTACTGAAAATTGTTTACAGTTGTTACAATTTTATTTCTACTGTATTACTGATTTCAAGTAAAGAATTATCACAAATATATCTGTTTACTGAATATATAATGTATTTTATTTAATTGTTTTTAGTTATACTGATTCAAAGTAAAGAATAAAGAATTGTCACATATATACATGAGCATTAAGATTTATTTTATTTAATTGTTTTTTTTTTTAGCTACTTTGATTTAAAGTAAAGAATTATAGAAATATCACAAATAGATTTGAATATTGAATATATGATTATATATATGTATTTGAATAAGATATATTTTTGTTAAAAACTATGATTTCATATATATGATTATGAACAATCTGACTATGAATTTATTCTAATACCCAGCTAATGGGGGTTATTCATTGGTATTTCGATACACAAACCAATGAGGGTTATTCATTGGTACTTTGATACCCAGCTAATAGGGTTTATTCATTGATACTCTAATGCCCAGTCGCGGGGATATAGAATGACCATATTCATAAGATTGTTAAAAATATGAATTACGTTTGAGTATTTAATCATTTTGAGTCCTTAAAACTACATATGTGATTTTGGAAATGTTTGAGAATTTAAACTATTTTGAGTCACTTAAACTGCTTATGTATTTTTTTTGGAACCTATTATGAGTTATAGCTTTTGATATATGGAAAACTGACTACTTTCTAAACCATCTATGATATATATTTGTAAGGTTAAAGTATGTGATCTATTTGCAACTTATTATTTTAAGACTATGAAACTTCTTTAGTTGTTTTTGAAAACCCATAGTATATTATAACTTTTGAAAACTCATATTACATCTTATTACTTTACAGATCTATTGCTTGATAGAACTTATTAGGATTTTGGTTACTTATTGAGTTATCAGCTCAACCCCTTTTTCCCCTCCAGTTTTAGATTGTGAAGAATACCAAGTTTTGGGAGTTTGATGTTGTGTTGTGAGCAGGAAAAGAAGCTTAGTGATTTTGGGATTGGATGGTCTTCTAATAATTTTATATTTATTGGCCAACTGGCATTATGTACATGAGGTTTGGATTTTGTTCCTATTAAATTATTGGAGATCTATTCATAAAGAAATTGTTGAGGTATTTTGGATTTCTTTGATTTTAATTTTTGAGGATAAATTTTAGTTGCTAAGAAGTCCTTGCACACTTATAGGATGCTTACTTTATAAGCGTGCAGTGGTTTTCATGTGCCTATCTTTATAGTTGGGTTTGGGGCGTGACAACAGCGTTAGTCAAGGAAGAAGATAGGGTACAAAAGCTCGTATACTACACAAGTCGTGTGCTCCGAGATGCAAAAGAGAGATACCCACCAATGGAGAAGCTCGCCTACACTCTAGTTACCGTAGCTCGCAAGCTCAAGCCCTACTTCCAGGCTCACACAATAATCGTCCTAACAGAAAAACCCCTAAGGAAGGCAATGAATAATCCTGAAGCTGCCGGACAAGTGGCATTATAAGTAATCGAATTGAGTGAATTTGACATAAAATATCATCCCTGCACTACCATTAAAGGACAGGTGATCGCCAACTTCATTGCAAAGTTCACCAACGTAGAAGGACAGGGGGCAAAGAGGTCCCATAATGGAGCATCCATACAAACAGATTCTCAAATAAACAAGCAAGCAGAGCTGGCATGATACTCCATAGCCTGGAAGGGGATAAGATCAAATGCATGGTCCGCCGGGATTTCCCTACAACCAACAATGCAGCGAACTATGAAGCCTTAGTAGTAAGACTGGACCTTGAAAAGGCTGCAGGAGCTAAAAATCTGGTCCTCTACTACGATTCCCAAATGGTGATAAGTCAAGTCAATGGAGAATACGACTGCAAGAATGAACGGATGAAAAAGTACCTGGAATAGGTACAGGATCGAGTCCACAATCTCCGAGCAAAGTTCATTCAAATCCTAAGGAAAGAGAATGAGCACGCCGACTGACTCGCTAAAGCTGCATCAGCATCCCCAGTCAGGAACTGTCCTTCATTCAAATCTCACCACTAATAGATAGCATCAGTATGCAAGAGGTAGGGTCTGAGAACTAGTGGACAACACTAATAGCCTCTTACCTGAAGGAGGGCGTGCTGCCGAAAGGAAATGAGGCTGCAAGAAAATTGAAGGTCCAAGCTACCCGCTTTGTCCTGATCAAAGACGTTCTTTATAAAAGAGGTTTCTCTCGACCTTATCTAAGGTGTCTAGGCCCTGAAGAAGCGGACTATGTTATGAAAGAAGTTCATGAGGGAATTTGCGGGAACCACTCAGGATCGTGTTCGTTGGTGCATAAGCTAATCAGGGCAGGATACTATTGGCCAACTATGCAGAAGGATGCCCATGCATATGTCAAGGCTTGATATAAATGTCAGAGATTTGGCAA
The DNA here is from genome assembly GCF_002906115.3 of Quercus suber. NCBI lineage: Eukaryota > Viridiplantae > Streptophyta > Magnoliopsida > Fagales > Fagaceae > Quercus > Quercus suber. The sequence goes on along the minus strand of NW_027069948.1, from coordinate 507,879 downwards.
CATCATTAGGCAACCAACAAAGGATCTTACCCCTATGACAGCCCTGTGGCCATTCACTCAGTGGGGACTAGATATAATGGGTCCATTCCCAACAGTAACCAGACAATTAAAGTTCTTAATAGTTGGTATAGACTATTTCACAAAGTGGGTAAAAGCGAAAGCCTTGGCTACCATCACTGAAAAGAGTATCCGAAGCTTTGTATGGAAGAACATCATCTGCAGGGATGGCATACCAAGGGTGTTGGTCTCTGACAATAGGAAGCAATTTGACAATGATGCATTCCAAGACTTCTGCTCACAACTAGGGATCAAGAACCATTACTCATCACCCGCCCAACCATAGGCCAACGGGTAAGTTGAGGTGACGAACCAATCCTTGCTCAAAATCATCAAGACTCGGTTGAGGGGGCAAAGGGTATATGGCCAGAGGAGTTGCCAAGTATTTTATGGGCATACAGGACAACAGTACGAACACCTACAGGAGAGACCCCGTTTCGATTAGCATACAGGAGCGAGGCGGTCATCCTAGTAGAAGTAGGACTTACAAGCTACAGGGTGGAAAACTATGATGAAAGCAAGCATGATGAAACCATGCGCTTGCAGATTGACATGATGGACGAAATGAGAGCCACAGCCAAGCAAAGATTAGCATGGTACCAGAATCTCATGGCCAAACACTATAACTCCAAGGTCAGACACAAGGACTTCCAGGTAGGAGATCTTGTCCTGAAGAAGGTAATGGGCACCACAAGAGACGCCTTTCAAGGAAAGCTGGGACCTAATTGGGAAGGACCGTACAGAATTGCGTCGTGGCATAGAAAAGGGACCTATAACTTGGAAACACTGGATGGACAAAAGCTACATCACCCATGGAATACAGAGCACCTGAAGAAGTACTACCAGTAGACGAGTAGCAACACATCCTCATTACCAGTTTATTTCTTTCTAGTTTTATAGTTTTTATCATCTACCTTTTAAGCCCAAGGGCAAGTTTCTTTTTATTTTTCAAGAAAAATTTTCTACATGCATTTACCACATAATAATAAGAGGAGGATTATTAATATTCATATCGTATTTATCGGTTTCTACATACTCCACAAGTCTACAGGAGGATGGATCCACAACAAAGTGGACAGTTCTATTATCAAAATAGATTGATTTATTAAAAATTTCACCATGTTGACAGTACAAAGTCCATAAAGTGGACGGGTCTATTACTAAGTAGACTATTAAAAAGTTCACAAAGTGGATGGGTACAAAGTCCATAAAGTGGATGGGTCTATTACTAAGTAGACTATTACAAAGTCCATAAAGTGGACAAGTCTATTACTAAGTAGACTACTATTATAAAGTACATAAAGTGGACGGGTATATTATTAAGTAGATTGCAAAGTCTATAAAATGGACCGATCTATTATTAATAGACGTCCATAAGTGGACAAATCCATCCCAAAGTATGATAGAGTCCATATGATAGACGGGCTCGACATACAATTAATTATTATAAGTAAACAAATTTGTCATAAGAATAAAATATAAGGTCCATATAGAGGATGGACCCATCATAATATTAGGTTAAACCTTAAGTCCTTAAAATGGACGGGTCCAAGCTTATGACGTGGATGGATCCATCTGTAAGGATATTAAGTCCTTAAGTGGATGGATCCAATAGTTCATTGAATCAACATTATAGGACAGGCCTATCAAGAGAATGATAACCCCTCATAAAGGACGGGATCAAAAATACGATGGAACCAACATTACATGCCCTCAATATGAACAAAAAGATGATAATGATGGTTGCACTCATTCACAACTGTAAACTAAACAGATTTGTTCATAAAGAACAAAGACAGAATAAAGTAACAAAGCTAAAACCCATGAAGGGGAGAAGTTTAAATATACAAGACAAAGGTTAAGATAAGCACTTAATGTTCTCCAAAGCCATTTAAAAAAAAAAAAAACTACATAACTTGAGTGGGAGTTTCATCCTTCTCTTCAACTAATAAATCCTTAGGGTGATAGGCCTGATCATCACTTGGTTTAGATTGGCTTTCAACATTAATTCTATCACTATAAGTGTTGTAGACGGGGGCATTCTCGGCAAAAATTTCATCCGTACTCTTGGAGTGGATGGCCTAGACTGATGTTTGCTCCTGGACATTGATGTTGACATTGGACACATCCAGGTCGGGATATAAACTCTTCACTTGACGGAGGGCATCGTCAAAGCCTTCACCATATGAGACTCCAAGCTCTACCAGAAGAGCGTCAGAGTCACGGTACTCTCGTACAACAACTTCCTTCAACAGATGGAGCTAGTCCTTGGCATCACGGATCTCCTTCTCCTTGTCTTCCAAGACCTACTTCAGTTGCTCCATCTGCTTTGAAAACTCATCCCTAGCTCGCTCCACCATGACGAGCTTCTTTTCCTGGACCACCTTCCAAGCCTTCAGCTCGTTCAACTCATCCTCTGTCAACCACGCCTTATCCCGAATACTGTCTAACGATATCTCATGGTTGAGACAACGGCCCGTCAACCCCTTCATCATTACCATTGCCTAAAGATGAAAAGATTAGTAACTAAGCAAGTTGATGGAAAGGAAGTAAGATGGTAGACGGGTAATTACCTGAGCGATGCAAAAAAGACTCGTCTCCCCCATAGCCTCGGTTGCATGATTGCTCAAGTCCTCATAATCATCAGCCGTGATGATGGACGAGACTGCTCTAATGCATATTTGGAGTCCTCACAGAGGAGGACAGGCACTTTCTCTTTAGAAGGATCAGGACCCATCATAAGTCCCTTTCCCTTACCCGAGTCGAGTTTTGTAACCGTCTTCTTGGTCTCGGCCTTTAAACCCACGATGGATTCAAGAACTATTTTAGGTTTCTTTATGGGTTGATGGTCAGGTTTCTCTTGTTGCTTTCTCTTAATGGATGGGTTGGCTGAGCCTGGCCCCTTAGAGGTTTGACCTTCCTGTTGTTTTTACAAAGCAGCTTGCTGCTTTATGTGGGCTCTTCTTTCAGCAGCATCCATTTCTATGCAAAAGTAGACGGATATTTTAGAGTAAAGTCAAAAAAAAAAAAAAAAACCCCACTTGTGGATGACGGACTTACATTGACGGACTTACATTGACGAACTTGGGCGTCATATCGACAGGCGGCTGGAGTTAGCTCGAGACCGTTGCAGTACCAATGGAAGGTGTTGAGTGTGACCAACTTTGCCCATGTCCTCTCCTCTAACTTAGTATTGCTAAAAATCCTCTCCAAAAAACTCCACTATTCTAAAGTGACCTAAGGACGGTCTTAAACTGCAAAAAGAATGAGGGGATGGTCAAAGAAACAATTAAAGGAAACAATTGATATCCTGAATATAGATGAAAGCATACCAGACGGGGGTGTTATTCCCCATGTTGTGTCAATGGGCATAAACTCACGGTCACCAGAACGACACATCCACTTGTCACCCTCCATGAAAAATACTGACTCTTCCAGTTTCTATTAGAGTCGAGGGTTTCACACACCAGCCTTGTGTGGGGGTTCCTAGGCACAAAACTATACATGCCCTTTGACTAAGCAATCTCAGCCAAATGGTAACAATTAAAGAACTCTTCTAACGTCAACCTCCTTGCTCTATCAAACATTGCCCCATTCAAGACCTCCACGCCGAGGAAGACCCTTCAGGCGTTTGGGGAGATTTGGTTGACGGACACACCCAGGTACGGAAGGAGTTGATGGTGAAGGGAACACAGAGGGAATCTAAGCCCTGCCTTCAACATCTGCTTATAGACCCCGACACCCTCAACACCCTCATAATAGCATTTTTCTGACATATAAGGAAGATGGATGGGAATATTGTTTGGTATTTTTCCTTCAGTGTCTTGAAATGAGATTCTTTGATTGTAGAAACAAAAGCATTAACCGTCCATATGGGTAGCATTATAAACTCCCTCATTCCATCACAACCAATGACGGACTGAATTTAGGGTTCTGCACCTTCTATACCATCATTAGAATCACCCTCTGATCCATCCATCTCCATACCCTCATCTGTTGAGGGAGAGGTGGCTAATGGAGTTCTATCTTCATTTGACACGTCTGGGTCTTTGTGACCTGACGGGTACACTTCATCGTAGCCCGCCCCGTTGTGGACAAACGATTGGTTACTCAACGCACTAGACATGACCTACACGTAATGGTAAACCCTAAGACTCTGACGGGTCTATAAAGGATGACGGTGGTACCAAGTCTAGAAATGAAGTGCATAAAAATTTAAGGGGAAAAAATGCTTACTAGGTTGGAACTGGACGGTAAGAGGCTTCAATGATGGATGCAACAACTGAACGGTATGATCAACTAACAATGATGACGGGTGTGCTCTGATCATAGATTTCAGAAGAAAGTAAAGAAATGAGAAGGATAGAGTTTGGTTTATATAGAGGGAATGACACGAAAGACGAAGGGACGCTTCGATCTAAGTGAACAACCATTCTGTATACGCCACATATACTTCATCATTAATGATCTTAGGCCAACCTGTCAAGGCTAGAAGTGTTCCCTAAGAGACCGGATTAAATCATCACCCCATGGGTCCTTCCACTAAGAGATCACGGACACATGGGGTGAGGGGGCAACTGAAGAGGGTGAAAATTAGAGGTGACGAATCCATTTAGAGGGACTTGACGATGCTGGACAAAATTGCTCATATTGGATGAATCCTATGTGAACGGACTAGGGTGGACGGATCAAAGAGCCACGTGGCACTTAACTGGACATTATATGGTCTCCAAGAAACCCTAAATGGAAACAACTTGCATCACATGATAAACCCTAGTCTACAAAGTCCCAATATGAATAGAATTCCAACATTAGGAGGATTGTGGAATATACGTATCAATGGAGATCTTTCCTATAAGGAAAAGACTTGTTATGCAAGAATGAGAGTTCAATTCTACACTAATATAAAAACCCAAAGACCCTTAGAAAACAGGTACGCATAATTCACCCCAACTCTAGCACTCTAGAGTTGTAGAAAGGTTTTCTGACTTAACCTTCGGAGGGTCTTCGGCCAGTACCACACTGGTACTCTCCTAGGGTTTTCTCTTTGTGTTATGCAGGGATTGTTTCAAGCGTACGAGGACTGTGTGGCTTACTAATTGATTTTTCAGCATCATCACCCCTCTTCTCATTTCAAACTGTCAAAACAACTGTCACACCTTAAGATGCAAGTTGTCGAACAGTTTCAAGACCAATGCCCTTGTTTGCCCCTGTAACCACTATGTACCTATAACCAACAATGTGGTTCTTGTCAAGAAAAGGTAAGTTGCTATAGTGCTATGTGAAAGAAAACTGAAAAAGATAATAATGTGCCTTTCTACTGCATGTTTTCCATTGCTTCCCATTTCTGCAATGCTTGGATGCCTTGATGAACTTCTCTACTGGTTTCTTATGGCTTTTATATATGCTCAACCTGTTGGTCTCTCAGTTAGCTCAATAACTTCCCATTATTGTTGAAAACATAAAAAAGGACCAACCAGTATATGCAAACAGTGTTATTAATTACTTGCAGCCAAACCACATAAATGTTCCATTAAAATACTAGTATTGATCCAACTTTCAGTTAAAGAAAAGAAAAGGGCAATTATACTTACAAGTTACAGCTAGGAAAGTAAACAATATTAGTGTTGAGTGGAGCAAATATATATTGAGATGCTGGTGGTCCAAGAGTGATGAGATATGAAAAGAGAGGATATTACACCCTCACTATTTAAAGAAGGGGAAGTAACTTGAGCCTAGTTGGTGTTTGCATTGCATGCAATGCATAGAGAAAGACAAAAAGGGCGGTGTGCATGGTTTTCTTTCTCTTGGAAATGCCAAAGAGTATATGGTATATGCCTGGTATTATTCCTAGATATGCCGAATCACAGCCTTATATGATGTGGAGAGATTGTTATTATAACTACTAGTATTTTTTTGAGAAGACAAATGGTGAAGATTGCACTCCTCTTATTTGCGGGTGCCGTCTTGGGGAAAGAGGATGAAAATGACAAACTTTTATAATATATATATATATATATATATATATTAATGAGCCTTTTTTTCCCAAGTGTTAAATATAGTTGCTACAATGCCACTTTGGTTTGTTCAAGTGGCACTGTAGCTACAACCGTTTTTTTTTCTTTTGATGCTAGTCTTCCGTGTACTTTTTTTCCCTTTTAAAATATTTATAAGAACCCGCATATATATTGTTATACTGACCACAACAAATTTCACAATATTTCACAATTATTGAGGTGTCAATTTCTTATAAGTCAAATAAAAATAATAAATATAAAACTGTGACCAACTACAACTAAAAATAAATGTTTTGTGAAAATGTTATGACACTTGTTAGGTGAATATTAAAAACTACAGTACTTTTGTTTATTCAAGATGTACTATTCATCGCTTTTTTTTAAATTTTTTTTAGTCATCGATTTGTGCTCTTTTTTTCTATATTTAAAAAGAGCGAATAGGCTCATGAATAGTGTTATGAACAGTATTTTTGATTTAGTGACTTGCCTTTTCTCCTTTTTTTCCTTCAAGTTCACCAACTTGGTTTGAGCTTGTTTTTTCTTTTAAATGATCTTTATATGTTTACTTGTTTACTTTCTACTTGTAATATAAGCTTACATTATACACACACAAAAAGTAGCAAATATTATATACATTTGCCAAAAAAAAAATTATACAATTTTTGCAAATGTGTACAACATTTACCAATTTTTATGTGTTTACAATATAAATTTACAAAGTGCAATGTATATTTCNTAATTTGGCTAGCTAATAGTTCACAAGTAGGAAAACTTCTCTACACATACCATTTAAAAATGGCCACATGCCACTATTAGTCTAAATTTCACTTCTTGTCCTAATGTCTTGAATCAAGAGTAGATGGATGTGCTTCCCACTTCCAATCTTGCTAAGCACCAAAAAAAAAAAGTAGCTCTATATATATATATATATAACTATTAACATTAACTATTTCTAATTTACAAAGTGCAATGTATATTTCTATATATATATATATATATATATTATATATATATAAAAAGAGTAAATGGAAAAAGTTACATTAATTTCACTACAGTAGTTTTGGTTTGTTTAACTATCACTGTTTTGCTGGCCTTTTGTGTGTGTGTGTGCGTGTGTGTGTGTGTGTGCATAAAGTTGTAGTATATTTGCTATATTATTTTTGGTTTGTCCACAATAATTTTCACAACACTTTCATAACAAATCAAATATGATAAATTTTTATTGGTTCTAATTTAAACTTACCAATGAAACTACTTTTTTGCCCACCAATAACAACTTATAGTAATCTACTACTTATGATTTGTTGTGAAAATGTCATGAACAAAACATTTTTTTTTTTTGCATGAAAAATGTTAAGACATCTTGATGTCGTCACAATATTTTCAAAATTGCTAATCTGTCAATTCTTTACAAGTTAAAATAAAATATAACAAATTATAAAGATATTATGAAAATGTTGCGTCATTCTGTTGTGTTTTTAAAAAATTTTTGTTGTTTTAATCAACTTTGTTGAGCCAAAATTTACTATTCCACATACAATTTTCTTGGGTTGACTTTTTGTATATTTTTTTCTTTACACGCTATTTTAAGTAAAAATACATAGTTTTTGCACACAAAAACAAATAAATAAATAAATAAGAAATAAGGAAAAAAACATTTTTCATCCTTTATGTTTGGGGTAGTTTACAATTCTTCCTTTAACTTTAAAATCAAGCAATTTTTTCCTTAATATTTTGGAAAAGAGCAAATGTGTCATATTGTTATTCTCTCAGTTAAACCCTAATAAAACCTTATGTTAGGTTCTAAGGTCTTAGGAGTTTTTGTATTTAGAACTCTAATTTGTAATGTTGGCAAACCATGATCAAAACATTGTATTTAGTCTTGTTTAGAATTGCTCAAAGTTGGTTTAATATTGTAAAGTTGGAATCGAGTGGCTGCAGAAGTACTTGGGACTTTCGGCCTGGCTCGATCGATCGAAGAATAGACTCGATTGATCGAAAATCGCACAGGTTGAATATTCTGCAGATTTTCCAACTCAGCCCTACTTCATTAAACGTTTAGGGTTTTGTGTTTTTACCCTAGGTATATAAACTAAACCCTAGCCACGTTTTTGAGGGTGGTCCATATTGCTTTGCTGCTCATACATTGCTGTTTTGTGTGAATCTCGTGTGAGATCTTTGAGGAGATTTCCTTTACACAAAACTTAGGGTTTTCAAGGTAGAGATGATTTCAACATCTTGAAGATCATTATAGTTGCAACCATTGGAACTTAAAAAGAAAAGCAAGCAGGGAGCTTGTAGCTGATTGAAGAATTCAAGAAAGAAGTAGTGCTCCCCGCTCGACTTCCTAATGCTACCCACCAGTAAAACTTCTGACATGACCACGCGCAGGCTCCGAATCTACGGCTTGTAGTCCTTCTGTAAGAACTTCAANTGTGTTTGAGAAATGAATTAGAGTGCGGGGCTAAGGGTTTTTGAGGGTTTAAGGTTAAGGTAAGGAGATAGATAGTAGAATGAAAATGAATACTCTAGTATTATACTAGGAGTACTATACCATGTACTTATGGAGTAGTATACTATTTCATACTTAGTAGTATTTGTGATTGATATGGTGCTGTGGCGAAGTACGAGGATTTGTGTAGCTTCATTAGTTAGGTCCGTTTGATTCGCATCTGTGACAATTATGTTGTCTAGTACAAGTGTGAAACTAGGTTTTGGAACCACTGCATATACATTTAATTTTTGTTTCAATACTTGCTGATCAAGTTTTGAGTTTTTTTTCAGTTTGTAATCTGAAATCTAGATTATCTTGGTCTTTGAAGTACTATCTATCCCCTTGTCTGTACTCTTTTTTTTTTTCTTTACTTATCGTATTATATTTTGAATTTTTTTTTTTTTTGAGAAGAGAGTGATTGAACTTTAAGTCATGTAAACACATTTTCTCTTATCTTGTTGTATGGAATTATTCGCCTGTTGAACTATTAAATTAATTCATCGGATTAACTTAAAGATTATGTATTATACTACTTTTTTTTTAATATTTTATTTTGGCAGCACGTGCAAGGTGCGTACTTGCCGGGGAAAAAAATTAGTGATTAAGGTCAATTTTAGATTTTATTTGTATCATCAGATTAACTTAAATCATGTGAGTTCCAGTTTGCTTAATTGATAAAGGCTTTGATGGTTGTATAAGAGATCTGGAGTTCAATTATCGCCTACACCAAAAACCATAGGTTGAAAATCTCTCCAAAAAAAAAAAACTTAAATCATTTTATTTTTAAAGTATATAGAGATTTACATTAATCAAAAGAAACATTAATTTTAAGAATTTTGTTTATGTGTAAAAAATTAATCTCATTTCGTATAAGAATTTTGATCAACCACAAAAGTTAGGATAGCTATTTAACATATAAATATTATTTACTATAATAGTTTTTTATTGTACCTAATTCTAAGACAATATATCAACTCTCTAAAAACTTCTAAGAATGATAATGAATATCATCATCTTCAACATAAAACATAAGTTTTAGCTAAGAATTTTAAAAAAAAAGAAAAAAGATAACACAAAGGCTTGTTCATTCGACATTCTCTTCTAATTTTAAGAATTTTAAACTTTAGAAACTAACCAATACGTAGAATTTTTTAGATAACAAATGAAACACCTTATTCATCGTAAAAAAAAAAAAAAAAAAAAAGAAAGCACTGAGAGTGAAAGAGAGAGTCAGAAATGGCTTTGAGATCAGGATCGTCGCTGTCACGCTCGTTGATCTCTACTGCTAGGGCTTCAACGCGCCGCGCATCGCCGCCACTCCCCCGCCTCCGTCCTCCGCCTCTCGCCGCTCCCCGCCGTCTCTCCTTTGCTCCCCTCTCCAGGTCTCTCTAACCCTAACCCCATACAAAAAATATTTTGTTTTTTGTTTTTGTTTTTGTTTTTTTTTTTTGTAAGTGTTTTATCAAGCTAGAAACACTGAAAATAAGTTCCTAAATGTTTACTTAGTTTCAAACTAACTAGAGCATTGTTTAATTTTGATGCTCACACACATACTTAATGGAAATTTACTTTCTTGGGGGTCTCAAATGATAATGATCTGTCTTATAAAACGAGTTTCACAATGAATTAGCTATTGAAAAACATTATTGTAGCTAGCAAGTAAAGGGATCCAATGTTTTTTTTTTTTTTTTTTATTTACTGAGATTTACTGGTTTTTGTTTGTTTTGTGTTTTGGTATAGGAACTTGGGAGAATTGGGATGCACACAATCGCTGCTGCCGCTTGGGAACGTGATGGCCGCGACTCGCCTTACATCTCACATTGCTGTCAGCGTGCGAGCTTTTTGTGAGCTGTCTCATGGTACCTTCTGCCGTACTTGTCAGGATCGCTAGTAGTTTGTGAGTCTTGCTGTTTTTGGGATACATGACAATAATAAAATTTAAAAAACAACTTTTTCTACTTTTGTTGTTGTGTATCCACTAATGCCTTAGAAAACATTAAAATGTTTTGAGACTTAAAAAAATCTGGTTATGGTTGTTGTGTTTGGTTGATAGAGTGAGGGCTTGGTAGGAGTTTGTTAGTATTTTAAGTGTGGTTGATTAAAAAGACTTGGGATTGGGAATTGATAGGGTGGAATGGAAAAGACGGGTGATGCACGAGGACTTTCAATCATCCAAATGGCTGGGAGAATGATGCTGCATTGTAGGTTATCTTTTTAATCCTTTCTTTCTAAAACACAAATGTGGTGAAATTGCTGATTTTTTACTGGTAAATGGTTAATGTAGAACCCTAGAAATGATTAGATTAGCAAGTTATTGAGTCAAATAACTTGCAGAGAGAAACTTTTTTTTGTTTTTTTGGGGAGATTATAATATTGGTAAAATATTTTGGGTTAAATTTTACATTGCATCCTCTAAGTTTGTGGTCATTTTGGAACCTAAAGTTTCAATTTTTTCAAGTTTGTCCTCAAACTTTGCAAACGTTGTCAATTTGATCCAAGTCACTGACTCACTGTTAATACTTAACACTACAAAAATGATGTAGTTTAATTTTTCTTTCCCATTTTACCATTAACTCACTCTCTCTCTCTCCTCAAACCCTTTCTTTATCACCCATTTACCTTCTACCACTGACACAAAGCACTTGGCCAGCATGGGTGGACAGGGGATCAGTCTCACATCGAAGGTCCATATGAGGAAATAGCCTAGACATCCATATATCTCATCAGTCCAATTGCACAAACATTGACTATAATTTGTGTTTCTTTTATAATAGCCTGGCATCTTGTAAGAGTCCATGGTGTGTGGTACTAGGAAAGGGAGAGGTGACTGTAGCTTTACCGATTCATTTATGATAGCTTTGAGGTACAGCCGTACGGGAGTTTTTAAGCGTCTTTCTCTTGGATCTTCTTATCAGAGGTTTCCTCCACAATCACCTAAACATGCTGCAAAAGACCAGACATTAGACTAGAGTTCTCCTCAATGGTGTAGTCTTTGAAATTGGTTGGGTGTTTGGCTTATTTTTATGATTCTTTGCTGCATTCTTATCATATTCCTTAATTCTATTGTATAGATTGATTTTAGAAGGGTTTGGGAATGGGTTGATGGGGCTTTTCTGCATGATTCTTTTCTTAAAAAAAAAAAAAAACATTTAGTTTTGATCTTATTCATTCTAGTGGATTGAATTCTTTTGTTCACATATGAGGTCTTCAATTCCCATTTTTTCATTCCAATTCTTGGGAACAAGTTTGGTTAATTGATTGTATATAATGTAATTGGATTGTTGAAAGAGTTTAGGGAAGAGAAAGAGACAGAAAAATAAAGACAAAAAGAGTTAAAAGGTTAACATGGGAAAGAACTCAAAGAAGGCATAAAAATGCGTCATTGTGTTGTTAACAGCAAATTTTTAATAGTAGTGTATGAAAGGATCTCATTAACAATGTTTGCAAAGTTTGAGGATGTAATTGACAAAATTGAAACTTCAAGGACTTAAATGACAATTATACCAAACTTAAAACTTGTAATTTAAATTTTAACCAAGATTTTCTTGAGTAATTTACCTATCATTTTAACCCCCTCCTCCCCCCCAACCACACACACACACACATACACAAAAATCTACATGTGATTTTTTATATCTTGGGTTTTTGGGTCTTCTTTGCACGTTAAGTAAGTTGGAAATGCTAATTACCACTACTGTAGTCTCTTACTATTCATATGATTTTTTCTTTGGGGGATCTAGCTATTCATGTTTATTTATTTGTTACTTTTATCTGCTGTGTTATGTATGAAATATATTAAGAGTCATACTCAAAATCTCATGTTTTTATCATTTTCTTTGTTCTATGAATACTAGCTATGGTTCTTTTGCTAATAAAGTTGTCCATGTAGAATTACATCAGATTCTAAAAAGACCATATAAAACTTCCAGGGCAACTGATTAAAGTTTTCTTCCATTTGGGAGGAGAAACCATAACTCTATAGGGTCCTTTTGTTAGCATATTCCTGGATTCTTTGTGTGATGAAAATCATACATCATTCAACTTTCTTTCCTTCTCTTTTTAAGGTGGGAGAGGAAAAAAAAAGGGAAAGCTCTTCAACTAGCATTACACACTTTTTTCTCTGATTGTGTGGTGTTGGGAGAATATTTTCCATGTGACTAATTGAATATGCCTACGTTTGACAGAGTTTTGAACACCTTGAGTCCTAATTTGATCCTTTAGTTATTACTAAAAATATCATTTTTTAACTCGAATGTAGGATTTTCTATCATTTTATACTATGATCCATGCACTTATTGATTTTCTTTACTGAGTGTAATGTTTACTAATTTGATATCACAGAAAGGAAGCCAGTGAGCACTAGCTCAACTGGCTCCTCCTCCCCGTATAAGTTCTAGGTGGAGGGTGAGGTCACATGTACAAGACACATTGGGTGCATGTTTAACTTGCCAATTAAAAAAAACTCACAAAGAGGAACTTTTCCAAAAAAAAGAAAAAAGAAAAAGGATATCACATAGAGGAGAAACTGGATACCTATGGACGTTGTCCTTTATACATTGTTTAGGTTGTGGGAGGTTGCATTTCAATCACCAGACATTATGGGTATCTTAATTGTGTCTGTTCAACACAACCCCCCCCCCCCCCCCCCTCTTTTTTTCCTCCCTCTCTCATAAGATAAGTTGCCTAACTAATGTTTAAGTGTTACCAAGAGGATCATTTGGAATCTTCTGACATAAAATTCATGGAGATAGTAACTCTATCACAATCTCTGTTAGTAATGTGTACCTATGTTGATTATGGAAATAAGAAAGATGACACAACACCATCATTTAAGCTTTTGCAGCAATAGTTTTGGATGTGTATTGAGTCTTTCATGTCTTCACAAGTTTTGAAGAATTTTGATACTTTCTTTTGTGTAACTTATCTTTCTTTCAGTATATTTGCTTGAATATGTTCTTTTCTACATCTACTTGTCTTTCAATTTCATATTAAGCATGTTTTTGCTTGGAGGGGAGTATTTTGTGAAGGTTATTCTTGGGATTTGAGAACAAGTTATGTTTGGGTATCCTGGGATTGCTGTAATTTTGAAATCACTTGGTGTATATAGTCCTAAATTCTTAAATATATAATGTTCGTTTTGCTCTGTCTTTGCAGGTACTTGAAAGGGCAGTTGTATCAGCACATTTGTGTGCCAAAAAAGAAAAAGAAAAAGAAGAAAAGTTAATTTGGGGCAGTCGTAGAGAGTGGATATCCTGTAGGAGCTTATGCTTTCTAGTAGGATAGGAAATTAATAAGTTTGTCATCTAGGTTATGCCATTTCCAAGAAGAAACTTGGGAATTTCTCCATATCATGGTCATCAACTTGCATTAGTTTTGGCTAGTGAATCTTTTGTTCAATGATTTCTGGTAAAGTTGGTTTCTGAAGCACATCTATTAGCTTTTGCTGCTTTATTTCTTTTTAATAAAAAAATTGCATTGCTTTTTCATGATATGATAATTAGTGCTCAATACCGGTGCACTTGCTGGAGTGGTGAGTATTTTTTTTTTTGGTTCACGACACATATTTCTACAGTCAAATTCAAGCTGTTATGAACTTCTGAGTTATGATTCGATTGCCAACTGAGATGGGAGTTAGTGAGTGTGAATGACTGACTCCACAGAAGTTTTGTGACAAGAGTCTTATGGTTCTGTTTGTCACTATGTTCCAGTTTATGCTTTTTTTTTTCTCTTTCTTAAGCAAAACGCTTGGGTTATGCATGTTAATTTCATGATAGTGAGCACATGGGACGCCCCATGTCATGACAAACCTCGAAGGCTGTCACTTTAGGTTCATGTAGCATGGTCTACTCCATTGACCTTTTCTTTGAAGCAAATTGATCTCCAGCCTAGAGAAGTTGGTTTATGAATCGTTACTCCATTTAATTGGTCTTATAATGGGATATGGCTCCTGTCCCCATCCAGGAATTTGTTCCTCTAGAAATTGTAGGAAACTCAGCAATACTCTTACCATTTATTTTAAATCTTTTTTTTTTTTTTTTTTTTTTGAGAATGACCATTTATTTTAAATCAATGCTTTAGATTGGGTCACCTCAATGAGCCACTTTAAAGCATAAACACCAATTAAATCGTACTTAGAAATAAAATAAAATAAATCTCCCCTGATCCTTGTGCAGTGTGTACGCATCCAATGTTGCTTTGGATTTGTTTTAGAGGATCTCTCTTGAAACTGTGGTGGTAAATGACACCAGCTCAGTATTAAAAGTTCATGATTGTTCATTTAAATTTATCTCGATCATGAGCTGAGTTTGAGCTTATTATCATACTAAATTACATGTTCAAAGTTGGTTCATGTTTTTGTCGAATAAGCTTAAACTTGTTCAAGCGCAATTAAATTAACTTATTCCTTTCTCATATATAGTAAACACTATGATTAAAATATATTTTCCCTTTGCAAATTTATGCTAATAATTAATTAATTAATAATTGAAATGATATTATTTGAGTTAATTAGATAGAATGATTTATTATAAAAATTAGTTTCACCAATCTTGTATTGTTAAAAATTGTATATACTTTTACTACAAAATGGACTATTTATATCATCAATAAATTATAAGTAATGATTTGATATGTTTTAAACTTATTTACACACATAATCTAATCTCAAGTCTATAAAAGTATATTTTACACATTTATATTATTATATATTAATCAAGTCTCTTATGAACCTGTTCAAAGTCACATAATCATGTTTGAGTTCTGCTTATTTAATAGTTGAGCTTTGAATTTTACTCATGTTAATAAACAAATATAAACAAATTTTTTTCTTAGTCAAGTTATTCAAAATCCTATCGGAAACCATTCATTCTCTCTCATTTCTCTGATCTTCAACTTTACTTGAAAGCAGTAAACATTTATAAGATTTTTTTTGGTTGGAAAGAGTTAACAAAGAAGTTCAAATCACTAGGATTATGACAGCAAATCCTAGAGAAAGATCCGAAGGGATTGTTATGGCCCATTCACTTTTTGAAAGAACCCAATTATTCTGATAGCAAGTTTGCCTAACTAATTACTTAAAAAGAAAAAGAAAAAATTTTAAAAACCAGCACGACACCATCACAAGCATTACTGGGCCACAAACAAAACCCGCTCATAGGTCTACGGTCTACCAAAAGATAATTGATCGTTAATCTTGTGTGTGATGGTTGGACACACACTCTCGTCGGGATACTTTAAACAAATGTTACTTTCCATCACATATATAGTTTTTTCCTCTATGATTTAATCTTGAATGGTCATTCAAGACTAAAGGTTTGGATTTTGGAAATATAAAGGCTCTCAATCTTATATTTCATGAGAATGTTAACATGTTTCAGCAAAATAAAAATAAAAGGAGTGTTGAAATGTGTAACTTTTACATAGTGGACATGATTTGGGTCTAGGGCTTTTGTGTATTAGATCTAAGAGGATCAGGAGCGGACTCAGGAATTTTTGTTTTTCTTTGGGGGACCGAGTTGTGACACTAATATATTAGTCAAGACAACCTCCCTACCTCCCCCGCACACACACAATAAGCTATATATATACAAACTAAAAAAAAAAAGTTGCTTAGTATTTTCTATCAAAATTATGTTTGAAGACGATCTTTCATAGAAAAAATTCATCTTTTATTTGTAATGAATTAGAAAGTTTCATTTTCAATACAAATTATCAAATTGTATACCAAAGTGAGTAAAAAATATTTCAATTCAACTAATGAAATTTTCAAAAACATGAATGATCCAAAACTTGAAGAAATAAGTTTGACTCTAAACATATATGAAGTTGTCTTACTCTAACCCATTATATGGCAGTTAAAGAGACATTGCGTGTGTAGTTTTAGTCACAATTTTGTTTTGATGAGTCAATGGCTTGTTTAATCGCCACATAATGGGTTGAAAAAGATAAATCCAAACATGTTTAGTGCCAAACTTAAAAAAAAAAAAAATATATATATATATATATATATATAAGAGCACATTTTATATATATATATATAAAGGACCTTACCACAAACACACACATCTCTCAATTAGTATTATACTATTATTAGCTAGGGTCACGACGGATCTAGTTTTGGTTATAAGAAAGCGGTGTTTTGAACCATATTTATCCTCCGAATCTAGAAGTGGTCTTTGCTATTCACATTAGATCTGACCTGGATTTCAGATATTAGATTTAGATCTAGGAAAAACATACATAATTGAAATTGAAACCAACCAATGTGTTAGATATAGATCTGAAAGAATTGAATTGATTAGTTTCTTCTTAAACAAATCTAGGAATCGCAGTACTAAGCATTTTTTTTTTAAATTAATTTTGTTTATTTGATTTTAGAACGAACAATGGCATCACATATTGTTGGATACCCTCGCATGGGCCAGAAGAGAGAGCTGAAGTTTGCATTGGAATCGTCCTAGGATGGAAAGAGCAGTGCTGAGGAATTGCAGAAGGTGAGTGCAGATTTGAGGTCATCCATGGGTATTTACAATTGGTAGAAAATAGTTTTTTAATTTGGTAAATAATATTTATCATGTGTAATTTTAGTTAGTAATATTTTAATTAAAAATATGCCACATCATTAAAACAAAATGCCAAGTCATTGTTCCGTTAGCCACATAAGTAACATCGTTAATGACAGTTAGTAAAAGGACTTATATTGCTCATTTTGAAAACTTGAGAGACCAATTGCACACGCTTCAAACTTGAGGGACCAATTGTGCACACAGGGTAAACTTGAGGGACCAATATTGTAGTTTCACCTACTTTAAACAAATGTTACTTTCCATCACATATATAGTTTTTTCCTCTATGATTTAATCTTGAATGGTCATTCAAGACTAAAGGTTTGGATTTTGGAAATATAAAGGCTCTCAATCTTATATTTCATGAGAATGTTAACATGTTTCAGCAAAATAAAAATAAAAGGAGTGTTGAAATGTGTAACTTTTACATAGTGGACATGATTTGGGTCTAGGGCTTTTGTGTATTAGATCTAAGAGGATCAGGAGCGGACTCAGGAATTTTTGTTTTTCTTTGGGGGACCGAGTTGTGACACTAATATATTAGTCAAGACAACCTCCCTACCTCCCCCGCACACACACAATAAGCTATATATATACAAACTAAAAAAAAAAAACTACCTCTAATATTAGGGGGGGGGGGGGGACTCCTTTTTTTTAGGTTAAATTTTCAAAATGTTAAAATAATTATATACACACACACAAACAAAGAATATTTTCAAAATTTGAGGGGTATGTGTAGCTCCGCCATAGAATAGGATGTTATGTGTCCAACACTACTCATATGGCAATGTCTTATCAGGTCTAGTGCATAGGTTTAGTAGACCCAACTACCCTAGTCTTGCCCTATACTTGACATGTGAAGGGAAAGAGACCACTAATAATATGACTACTTAATAAATAAAAGGGTAAATTGCAAAGTACACTTTAAAGTTTGAGGTTATTTGGATTTTACACCCTTAAGTTTGGTTTCATTAGCAAAACCCTATCCTCCATAAGCTTTGGATGTTAAGTGACACGCTAACATGCTGATGTGTGTGTGTGTGTGTGTGTATGTCTGTGTGTGTGTGTTTTTTTTTTTTTGGGGGGGGGTGGGGTGTTGCTAAATCAATATCCCAAAACGAAGACATTTCACTTGAAACAAAAAAATGAGTTTGGGTGTAAGTTAAAGTACAATTTTAAAAACTCATACTTTATAATAAAGCAGTGTACTTTGCAATTTACCCTAAATAAGAGACAATAATAATGTGCAATACTTGATTGCTTGCTTTTGTTCATATATTGCTTTATTGTTACTAGGACAGAAACAGTTCAGCTCAGTATCATTTTCTTTCTCAAGGCATATTTTGTTGTCAGGATTCTTGCAAAGTCTTTTAACTTATATTCAAACATGAAATCTCAAAATAAAACAGTTTGTTTGATTTAGATTTGTAAAAATCAATGCTTAGGCAAAAATAAAGATATAGTGTCAGTATGTCACCTCCCGTGAATCACGTTTCATCATTCTTTCATATACTACCAATCCAATATGTATATTTTTTTTCCTTTCTTACTTGGAATTTTCCTGGCAGCACCCTTTTTTCTCATGATACCTCCTGAACCTTTGATAGTGGTGTCTTTTTTGGTAAGGTTTCTTATTTGCCAACAATGCCATTGAGAACTAGAGACCTCATAATTATGGTGGTGCTCTTCTTCGCCATTACTTCTCTTGAAAGATGATTGAATTATATGGCTTTGAGGTCGGTTCTCAAGAATAAAACATAGGGGGGAATGTTCAGTCAACATTGGAGTTGAGTTCATACTTCCATAAGGGACAGTGTGTGGGGCTAAATGCAACTTGCATCTTGTTCATTGTACATATGCAACTATTTGGAGAGAACATATCTCAGGAAAAAAAGTTGGTAAAAAAACTTTGTCGAATTCTTTTCTCACAAGTGGTCCTTCAAAAACACTCATGAACTAAAAAATCCATGGGATTTGACTCTGTTTCATAACTCTACAGAGAAAAATGTCTCTCACCTGAATGTGACAGGATTGTCGATTATTGCATATTTGTATCTCAATCTTTAAGTCTTTATGCTTTTAAAGTTATTTTAAAAAATATCTTTATAATTGTCTAACTCATAGAAAATTTTGATATAAAAAACAGAATTCATATCATGTCATAAGTTCAGTGTCATCAAAGTGAAGTGACATTGGTTTCATAAATGTTGTTTGCTAAATAATTACTATTTTTTATCCTTTAGAAGATAGTAAGGATGTTTTTAAGCATTTTGAAGTAAGTATAATTTTGAAACAAAAATTAAAGGTTAAGGATAATTATGCAGTTTAACTTCTTTTCTATAACACAATATTGGAAATGAAGAATTTGAACAACAATACAATTTGCATTGCAACTCAAAGAATTTTATCGAATCTAAAATGATGATTGCATCTGCAACCAATAATATATAGCCTTTTGCTTTATAGAGTTGTATTAGTATACCCTTAGCCTTGTCTCAATTGTTCTTCTATGAGAACTACTGTGAACTAGAGTTTAGAAAATGTGCATTCCAAAAGTGTTTGGACTTTGGATAAATTCACTCAACCACTTGCCCCAATGTCATTATCACTAAAAAAAAAATGCTTTATCTTAGCCATCTGGCGTCAGCACCATGAATTTTGTTCTATTTGCATATTATCAATTGTAAGGTATCCATTAAAAGCTAGTAGGTCAAACATTCTTTCAGTGACAAGTGACAACAATTTTAATTTTATCTTCCTTTATTGCTTCTCAAATGATAATGATCTCCCATTATCCAATTAAAATTATTGCATATTGATTATAGAGGCCATATAGATTATAGAGGCCAACTTAGTATATACTCAAATTATAATCTTGCAAAAGCCAAATAAAGCGGAAAGGGTTTTTTTTTTTTTTTTTTTTTTTTTTTTTTTGATACTTACAACAATATGGAGAGAAATTTGAACCTTTGCTTCTTTTTGTGAAGGGAAACTGGAAATTTCATTAAGCTACAAAACTCTTGATTAAAAGTGAAAGTTGAGAATGAATCTATGAAGTTGTATGCGTGAAGAGAGGAATCATAGATAGATTTTGATTTGTTAGAAGTAGATATTTGGATAAACTAAATTTGCAAAACAAAGTTCATAAATTTAGGCCTAATATTATAGGCCCATGTCTGTAATTTACACAACTCGATTATCTAGTTATTAATGCAATCCAGCTAACCAAAATATTAATATCAAAAAAATATTTCAAATCAATCAACTTCTAATTTTCTTCTAACATCAATATTAGCAGCATTGAGATTAGCTCAAGGGGGCTGCCACTTTTAGCCTTTTAAGAAAGTTGTTACAGTAGCAACGGACAACCAAACACAATGTGACTAAATTTGTGTACTTGAAAAAAATCTGAAATTTCATTCATTGATTGGGGGTATTATTTATCTTTATGTGGTCTTTTGTGTGTGTGAATTAGAGAGAGAGAGAGAGAGAGAGAGAGAGAGAGAGAGAGAAATGGCCTTTATGGGAAACTGAATTTTAATTCTTCTCAGGTTTTATAACAAAAAAGACTTGGAGAAGAAAGTACAAGTGGCTTAGTGCACATCTCCTAATGTACATTGAAATGAAAGTTAGAAACACCAACAATCCCGAGCATGGGGACACACACATAATACACCTGCTCAAAAGAAAACACTACATCAAAATGGGAACAAACCAGCCCATTTGGTTTACTTTTTATCACCATTATTGGCAAATTTCAGGGACCCATTACTACACCCAACAACAAATCAAATCAATACGCCATTTACTAATCTAACTAATCTTTACCAGTTGCTACTACCCACTAGTTACTACAATAGCTGCATTCAGTAAATTAAAGCTCATCATAAACTTTTACTTTTTTTAGGCCAGACAGAAACTTATCATTCACTCACTTCTCTGATCAGGACAAACCTCTTTTCTGGTGGGTGCCATCTTTATATTATTTCATACCTACTGTCACTGTTCTGGCCCGTGAATTATTCATGCTCTCTGTGGAAGGGACAATATTTATGGGCTCTATTCCACCTGATTAAAATGAGTTCACCAAATAATAGGACTTGGCTTAAGTTAAGTGCATTGGATGCACCGGACTCAAGCCAGGTCCTATTATTGCGATGAGTCCAATGCACTGGACTCAATGCAATGACAACATGTGGAGGTGACACATGTTATCATCTCAATAGGTCCAATGCTAACTAAATCTCTTCCGTCACTAATCAACTATTGATACACTAAGGGGAAGAATTACATAACAAAATTGAAAATGTAAAATTCAGAAGCTGTTGGTGCTCCAATACATCCAGTAAAAGTAGCTTGCCCCTGCATCACTTCATGCTCCACAATCTAGTGATTTGGGTTTATTAACCAAACAATCAGCCCTTCTAGAGCCATAAACAGTTCCTCTGTCAAAAAATTTCAGCTTTCAAGCACCTGGGTTTATCCTATGGTTTCAGAAATTACCAAAATCAATAAACACATGCACAAGCACCATGCTGAAGTCACAACAGTTCAGCCAATTGAACTGTTTGCTTGGTGGGTAAGAAGCACTCATGGCAGGCAGTTCAAAGAAATTGGTAAGATTATGGTTTTGACTAA
Organism: Quercus suber; assembly: GCF_002906115.3. NCBI lineage: Eukaryota > Viridiplantae > Streptophyta > Magnoliopsida > Fagales > Fagaceae > Quercus > Quercus suber. The sequence goes on along the minus strand of NW_027069948.1, from coordinate 486,109 downwards.
CAAGGATTTGTTTCATCATTGTCAACCTTGTATTTCTTTTGTTACTATAAAGAGAACCATGTAAAGTTATAGTGATTTGAGGACAGAAAAAGAAAGGCAAAAGATGAAAGTGGGGAATCCAAAGCTATAGAAGAACAGTAAAGATGACATAAGCAATGTCCCCTGAAGCACCAAGCATCACTTGGTGGGGTCACTGAATGGAGATAAGATAAAATAAAATAAAACCCTCCAATCTCACTTCCCATACAGTCTGATACCTCTCCCCACTTATTTACTCTCTTCTTCTTTGATCTAATTCTTTGAAGAGTTCAATCATAACCAATCCACAAAGCCTCTCTATTCATTCCATCACCTGTCAACTAATTGACATTGGAGAGTCTGGAGGCATGATCTTTCAGGGAGAAGAAGCAACTGAAGTAAGAGCAGAAAAACGGCAGAGTGAAATAGTGATCGATGACGATGACAACAACAATGGAACTGAAGATAATAATCCAGGAGAGTGGCTGAACCTGAGCCTAGGGAGGAATCTGCTCTCAACAGCAGGAGACTCTGAACCACAACCAAAAACTGCTACCAAGATTTTTTCATGCAACTTCTGCATGAGAAAGTTCTTTAGTTCACAAGCATTAGGGGGCCATCAGAATGCTCACAAGAGGGAAAGAGGTGCAGCCAGAAGATACCAGTCTCATAGGATGATGGCGATGATGGGATTGCCTATCAGCACTCCCATGTCACGATCCCTTGGCATTCGGCCCCATTCACTTGTGCAAAAGCCAAGCAGAGATGTAACTGCAATTGGAGCAAGAATTAATGATACCAACACAGGTTTTGGAATGGCATGGATGCCCTTCACACTGGAGGATGCAATGGATTCGATGTGGCCAGGCAGCTTTCATTTGGATTCACAATTACCAGAGCCACCATCAGAGCCACAGAAACTTGACTTAAATCTGCGGCTCTGACCCATACATCCTACCTCAGTTTGGTTTATTTTCCACCCTTTTCTGTTGGAACGGCTTTTGATTTTCTTCATCCATCAAGTACAGAAACTAACCAAGGTAGGATCCAAAGTTCAAAGTTCAAATACTGGTTGGTGGTTCTGCCTAATGAAACTAGAAGAATAACCAAGAATCTCCTACCACTTATGCTGGTTGTAGCACAAGCAACCCTAAGTTATCCCACGTTGTTGATGCCTAAAATAATTCCTGGTGCAGTACACATTACAAAGTTTTTAGAGAGTGCCTCTAATCCTAATTATCAATTTTGAGTTTTATTTTATTTTTTTTTAATAATATATATATATATATATATGTTCAAATAGCATTATGGTGATAATGATTCAAATGTAATGAAGTAACTAAGGTGATCAGTATTACCAACTCTACAATTCATATTGGTGACACTTTGCATTTCTGATGAAGTGGGAAAAAATCCAAATAATTAGCAAAAAGTCAGCTTTCCTGATAATAATAATGTTACAAGATCTACGAACAAAGTACACATCTTGTCCTAACTCCACCTATAAGTTGTACTAAGTAGAGAAATAGATGATTACGAAAGAAAGAATTCAGTACATATCTTGTCCTCAGCCTACAAGATGTACTAAGTAGAGAAAAAGATGATTAGAAAATAAAGAATTCAGTACATATCTTGTCCTAACTTAGCCTACAAGGTGTACTAAGTAGAGAAAAGATGAATAGAAAATGAAGAAGGAAGAATTCAGTACAAATCTTGTCCTAAGATTATGACTGATAATTTTTTATTAGTAAGTTATACACACGGGTTGTGGGTCTTGAACCAACGACCAACCCCCCCCCCCCATCTCTCTCTACAACTTACAAGGGGAGGAGATTCTAGTTGAGCTGGAGCACTCGCTGGTAAGATTATGACTGATAATCCCGTGGAATAAATTTTATCTATCAGATCAAACAACTTAATTTTGGTTAAAAAATGTGCACATGGTTTACTTAAATGCACCGGCAAATATGCACACTCTCAGTTACGAAGTCTAAATACAATGCATTTGTCTCTAGCTACTTTCTTCATATAAAATTGAGCTCCTGACAAATTTCAGGGATCTTTGAACTACAAGACAAGATGGCACATAGCAAATTTTCTAAATTGGCAGTGCGAGGGCTTAGATTTCAGCAATTTGCGTTTCATCATCTTGGATGTTATGTACAAACCAAGGGCATTTCCATGTGGGTTTTTTTTTTTTTTTTTTTTTTTGAAAAGTAAGTTTGGCACCAATGGGAGGGGGAAGGGCAGATTTGAACTAGTGAATTCATCATGAGGTATGGTCCCCAACCAGTGCGCTACCCCTTGAGGTTAAATTTCCACGTAGAAGTTGAAACATACATAAGCATTATAACTCATATTGCATTGCTTTTGCTTTTGCTCCCCAAATTTTTCATTGAAGCTATGGTATAAACATCACAGTAAAATTTCTCAAGCCATAATTTGTGTAAATTTGGTGAACATAACAATAAATAAATAAAGCATGAGAGAATAAGCAACAAGAATATGTATCAGAGTTCAGGATGTTTAAATTCTCTACAACCACCACAAAGGAAACAATTGAGTCCTTTTTGTATGAAGACAATTATCACCTTACAAATTACCAGGAATTTTAAGCTTTTGGGTCTTGTGCATGATGACAGGAAGCCTCTGGCTGATGATGCTTGGATCACTATAGGCAGCAGAATCCGAAGGGTGTCCTTTCTGCAACACATTTAATCATTCAATGCATTGAGAAAAGAAATACTTCAAAATCATGACAATAAAAAGGTAAAACTGTATATCTTCTTAAAGAGTTGCCGATGTGAAGAGGAAAAACAGAACAAGAGAACAGATTGAGAATGCAAGCTAGTATGACTGACTGATGGTACAAAATCTACACCTAGCACAAGCAGTCAAAAAATTTAAACCATTATGTTACACAATTTCAATGATATCAATGTCCTGACTTTGCACTCACTAAATAGAGTTCAAACCAATGTTTACCATGCTCCACTTCTACAGTGAGAGTCAGTGAAGTTTTATTACATCAAAGTTTCACTGCCATAACTCAACATAAAATATTAAAGGCCATGTCAAAAATCATCTGCCAAAATTACAATTCACAAAAACACACGACTCAATCTGAAACCTAAATGAAACTGAAGCTTTGGTTTCAGAATGCCTCTGTGTTCACCTCCCAGCTCTGGCATTCTGGACTTTTATTGTGTGGAGCACAAATGAGATAGTGGAGAAAAGTCTGATATCTTTCATGGTTGTGTCACAGGGAGTCTAGAGCTAGAGTTAAATTGTCATTCATTGAGGAGTTCTAGGGCTTTTTATGGTTGTCTGTAAACTTTCTTTTTATTTGGGGGGGGGGCGCTATTTCAAAAATTAATATGGTCTGGACTCTGGAGTGATGCAAGAATTGAAGATTAATTTGTTGGTACTTCGCAAATTTGTCTATTCAAGATTACTTTATGGAGGCCACATGTGATTCCAATTGAAGCAGAAGCCCAATGGTTTTGAAGGTCATATCAATAGAAGTCTAGTGTCAAATAGCTTTTAATTTGGGTATCTTTATTTTAAATATTATGGTTAGTTTCATAACCAATGTTAGAACTGTATCTTATGCAACTTCTATGGATTAAGGACAATTTGGTAATTGAGTTCAACCTAGAATTTTTTAGGAGATTCAAAGCGTTCATAGATTTATTTTCATTCAGTTCAAGTTAGTCTTTTATTACCTTTTGGAGCCACGGGGAATGGCAAGGGGGAAGGATCCTTTTCGGTTTGAGAACATGTGGTTGAAGACGGATGGGTTTGTTGATAGAGTTTACTCATGGTGGAATCGCCATTCTTTCTCGGGTACACGTAGTTATGTGTTTGCTAAAAGGTTGAAGGCTGAAAGAAGATATTATTCAATGGAACTGTAGAGAGTTTGGCAATGTTAGTCGTCAAAAGAAAGAACTACTGGGGGCCTTAGATTCTTTAGATGCTAAGGAAGTGGATCTTGGACACTCTGAGGCGGAGTTCAATGATAGAAATGGAGTGAGGTCTCAAGTAGAGTTCTTTCTTTGGAGGAAATCTCTTGGAGGCAGAAATCGAGGATGTTGGGTATCAAGGAGGGCGATAATAATACTAAGTTCTTCCACAAGGTGGCTAATTCCCATAGAAGGTATAATCATCTGAGTTTTTTAGAGATAGATAAGGTGATTTATGAGGAGGGAGCTGAAGTGACTGCTCAAGTTGTTCAAATTTATAAAACCTTGTATCAGGAATCAGAGGAGTGGAGGCCTTTTGTGGAAGGTTTGAAGTTTGATCAATTGGAAGGATGGAGAGCGGTTGGCTGGAAAGGAGGTTCAAGAATGAGGAGATACTATTAGTTGTCACAAAAATGGAAGGAGATAAAGCTCCAGGTCTAGATGGCTTCTCAATGGCCTTTTTCCATCATTGCTAGAGAGTTGTGGAAAGAGATGTCTTAGCAGTTTTGAAGAGTTCTATTAGCACTATAAGTTTGATAAATCTCTTAATGCTACTTTTATAGTCTTAATTCCAAAGAAGAATGATGCCTCTAATATTCGAGATTTCAAACCTATTAGCTTGATGAGGAATATTTATAAGATCTTGGCCAAGGTTTTGACAAATCTTTTGAAAGTGGTGTTAGACTAGTTAATATCAGAATCTCAAAATAGTTTTGTGGGAGGCAAACAAATCCTTGATTCAGTTCTTATTGCCAATGAATGTGTTGATAGTCGGGTGAAGAGTAAGATGCCGGGGGTGATTTGTAAGCTAGATATTAAGAAAGCTTATGACTGTGAATTTGGGGGCTCTTCTGAATTTGTTGAAAAAAATGGGCTTTGGGGAGAAATGGTGTAAATGGATTCACACCTGTATAACCACAATTCAATTTTCTGTGCTGGTCAATAGGTCTCCAGCTGACTTTTTTGGTAGTTCAAGGGGTTTGAGACAAAAGGATCTGCTATCTCCCATGTTATTTTTGGTGATGATGGAGGTGTTTAGTAGGATGGTGAAGAGAATGGAGAGGGCAGGATTACTTAGTGGCTTTAGGGCTAATGGTAGGAGGGGTGGAGGGGAATGTGTTTCGCACCTGTTGTTTGTATATGATACTATTCCTTTTTGTGATGCAAATGTGGAGCAACTCCTACATGTTTGGTTGTTACTACATTTTTTTCAAGCTGTGACCAGCTTGAAGGTTAATGTATCTAAGAGTGAAATGGTTCCTATAGGGTAGGTGAATAATGTGCATGCTTTGGCAAAGATATTGGGTTGTAGGGTTGGGTCTTTGCCAATGACTTATCTTGGTATGTCATTGGGGGCGTCTCGAAAGTCACCCTCTATTTGGAATTCTATTCTGGAAAAAATTGAAAAAAAGTTAGCCAGGTGGAAGAAGTTGTATTTGTTGAAAGGTGCTAGACTAACATTGCTCAAGAGTACATTATCTAGCCTCCCTACTTATTTTTTATCTCTTTTCACCATTCCTACTCATGTGGCTAACAAAATTGAGAAGATGCAAAGGGATTTTTTGTGGGGTGATTCCAAGACACATTTGTTGGGATGGGATAAAGTGTGTATGTCTATTGCCTATGGCGGTTTAGGAATCAGGAAACTGACCACTTTCAATAAAGCCCTCCTAGGAAAATGGCTTTGGCGTTTCACGGCTTTGGAGGAGGGTGGTAGCTTTGAAATTTGGGGAAGAATGGGAGGTGGACCTCCAAGTTGGGAAGGGGTGTTCATGGGTGTGGTTTGTGGAGAAGTATCTGGATGGGTTGGGAAGCTTTTAGCAAAAATATCTAGTTTAAGGTTGGGGAGGGGGATAGAGTGAAATTTTGGACAGACCGGTTGTGTAGGGATCTTCCTCTCCATTTGGCTTTTCCAGTCTTATACAATATTGCTACTAATAGAGCAGCCTCAGTAGACTCTTCTTTGATATGCCAAGGAGAGAGGGACAAAAGAAGTTGGGATGTTCATTTTATTCGGGTCCTAATGATCGGGAGGCAGATGTGGAGGATGATTTCTTTTGATTCTTGGCCTTCAACTTACCTTCAGTGGATGATGGTGATCTTATGAGATGAAAGTTGACGAAAAATGGGGATTTTAATATTCATTCGTTTTACCATAAGCTACGTGGTTCATCTTCTGTTGTTTTTCCTTGGAAAGGCATTTGGAAGATTAAGGCACCCCAGCATGTTTCTTTCTTTGTTTGGACATTTGCATGGGATAGGATTCTTATGGGTGATAATTTGCGGATTAGGGGCTTGATTTTGTTGATTGGTGTATTATGTGTCATTGTAGGGGGGTGACAGTGGATTATCTATTGTTACACTATAGAAAGGCTCACCAGCTATGGAGCTTTGTCTTTAGAACTTTTGGGATTTTGTGGGTTCCCTCACGATCGATGGCAGATTTCCTCTTTGGCTGGTGGAATTGGTTGGGGAAGCACTCATCTAACATTTGGAATTTAGTTCCATTGTGTTTGATGTGGTGTATTTGGAGGGAACGTAATCGGTGGACCTTTGAGAACTTAGATAGATCTGATGACTAGATGCTTGCTTTTTTCATTGGTTCCCTTTTTTATTGGTCTAGAGCTTGGGGACTCACAACTAGTGATTCTCTCTCTTTGTTCCTTAGCTCTCTTTTTCTTTGTAATTAGTTTTTCCTTTATGTTTCTGCTTTTCTTTCCTTTTTTTTTGTAATCTTTGCTTTGCTTTGTGCTATTTTGCATAAAGCAGTTTTTTGTATATACAACTTTCTTACTTATCAAAAAAAAAAAACCTTATTAGGTATTTAGTTTATTAGTCAAATTAGAAGTCCGATATGTTACTAGTACTGAAAGAGTCCTATATTTGTTCACTGCTAAAATAATTCAGAGTTGATTAGTAGATAATTTGTTTTTTTTGAGTATTGAGGTTAAAGTTTAATTTGTTACTACTTCACAAATTCTCCTATTTAAGACTAATTTTATGCGGCCCATGTGTAAAGTATAATTGACGTAAAGTCATGTGGTTTTAAAGGTTTAGGTATGAGTCTTTTCTGGTTAAAACAGTTTTTTATTTAGGTTTTATTTTGTTATGAATATGATCAAATTTGTAGTTAGGGGAAATTTATAATTTTCTGCAACTTCTGTGAATTAAGGGTATATTTTGGTACTCTAATTGAACCCACAATTTTCTAGGAAATCCTATATCTTAGGTTTAATTAGCCAAACTAGGAATCCTAATGTTACTAGCACAAGAAAAGGTCTTTATAGATTGTGTTCAATGTACTCAAAGAAGGATTGATAAAAACATTGAGCGTTTTGAGCATTGAGGCATGTTGCCCTTCATGTGATATTTTCCACTTTTTCTTCTTCTCTTTCTTGGGATACCGTTCATGGGTACTATTCAATATTCATTGTGGCCCAAAACAACATAAAAATCTCTCTTTCTTCTTCCATACAATCCCAAATCAATCCCTTGTTTTTACCTATCAAAACCATAAAACACCACCTACTTTCTTATAAAAAAATAACTTATCAAACCATCTTTTAATTTCTAACAGAACCTCATAACCCTTTCTTCAACAATTCTGAACCATCCACAAATTCTCCAAACCCTAAACCCACCGCAAGCACACATAGACAAACTCCCCTATTTGTCATACGTCAAAGGTATTTTGGCAATAGTGTACTCTCTCCTTTTCTCTTCTCTTTCTCTTGTGTTATCACAGTTCACACAACTGTTTACAACCATTGGACAAATTCAATCCAGCTTCTCATCTCTTTTGCAACCCTAAACAAATATTTCACTTTCAACAGAAAATCCTAGTCATTCTTTGAACTTTATCACTTCTTTCAACAGATCAGTGTGTTCTTCTCTTCTTTTCTCTTATCTTTCTCTTCTTTGTTGCATTATCACAGTTCAAGCTGCTATTACTTTTTTTGGGATAGGTAATAAGGAAATATTATTAATGAGGAAAAGATGAAAAGATACACAGAGTTCACGATAGTGAACAAAGAACAATCAAAAACAAAGAAGGACAAATAAACATTATACTATTCTAAGAGACAAAAGAAAATCAAGAAGAGCAGAACAGTTTGAGAGACCCCAACATTGAGACCAATCGAAAAAAGTCCATTGGCACAAATCTAACAACTGAACCAGAGATTTCTCAGTATCGCCAATTACGTTCAATTAAAATAGTTCACATCAAACAGCCTGGAATCAAATTCCAAATGTTGAAATTATGTTTCCCAAGCCAATGGTGCCAACAAAATAATAATTCTGCAACAAAACCTAGCATGACCCAATCAATCCTAAACAGTTGAAGCATATACATCCACAAAAAATGAGCTAACATGCAGGAAACATGCTACTATTACTATCCAATAAACATATTCAATCCAGTTTCTTTTCATCTCTTTTGCAACCTAAATCAAATATTTCGCTTTCCCTATAAACCCTAGTCATTCTTTGAACTCTTGTCATTTCTTTGAAAGATCTAAACCCCAAATCCGCATATTCTCCTAACCCTAAGCCCACCATAAGCACACATGGACATATTCCCCAATCTTTCCTTCATCATGGAGTTCAGTTTATTTAATATTTTGATTAGTAGTTTTTAGGTTATTTATATGGGTATTAGTAGTATTTTCTTGGGTAATACCTAGTGTTTTAGGTTATTTGTGCTATATTTTAAGTGTAACTGTCTTAGTGTAAAGAAGAATTAAAAAAATATAGATATCTATGAACTTCTAGAGATATTAAGCACTGGTTTATGGAAATGGAATGTTTTAGACTTTAGTTTATGGAAAACCCAACAGCCTAGAGTTAAGTTAACCCTAATTTAATTGATAAGTTAAACACGCTACTCATGGGTCTTGAACTCACGACCTCACCTTGTATCCTATTATTATGGATGAAGGAAGTGCCTCTTGAGCTAGAGCTCATTTGCTATCTAGTAGCCTAGAGTTTTCTTCAAGGAAGCACAAATATAGACAACATGGGACACAATATAACATACATGATATTTATTTTAGGTATATTTTATATATTTTTGGGAATTTAGTTTTTAAAAATAAGTAATAACCATCAAATATTTGAAAAATATTTATAAAAAAAGAAGAAGAAGAAGAAGAAGAAGAAGAAGAAGAGAAAAGAAAAGAAGAAGATAGCAAAGAGATACTATGATTCCCCCCCATAAATAATGTTTAAAGTACAAACCAATATTTAGAATAAATTACAATCAAAATTATAGTTCAATTTACCTACAAATAATTCAATTTAAGAAATAAAGAAAATATTACATGTAAATGATAAACACAATAAAAAATCAATTAATAAAAATAAATAAATAAATAAACAAACAAATGAGTCAAATCCATCACCATCAAATACTAACTTAACTAACCGGACGCATGAAATTTATCAATAACAAATGATCTTAAACCAAATCTCTAGTTAAAAATAAGAAAATAAAACCTGTATAGTAGTCAGTCACTACTCACTACCACTTCACTGGTTCTACTTCTAGAATAAAAACAAAAAGAGTTACACGGGTTCTACTTCTAGAATTTTTTAAGAGAGAGAGAGAGAGAGAGAGAGTATGAAAGAGCTGAAGGATGCGGGGGAGAGAGAGAGAGAGAGAGAGAGAGAGAGAGAGAGAGAATCAGAAACTAACCAATGGGTTTCCATAACAGGGGGAGAGAGAGAGAGAGAGAGAGAGAGAGAGAGAGAGAGAGAGAGAGAGAGAGAGAATCAGAAACTAACCAATGGGTTTCCATAACTGAAGACATGTGACGAGGCTGTAGATGGGTTACCCGCTGCCAATCTAAGGCTGGCAAGCAATAAGGCCCACGACCAAAGAGAGAGAGAGAAAGAGGTCTCAGGCAGATCAATGGTGGTGATCATGCAAGTATATGAGAAAAGAAGAGATCTTGTGCTGTTTAACCCTCAATTGACAGTGGTGATCATGCAGATCCATGCTTTTTTCCTCTCTTTTTTTATTTTTTTTTTAATTGTTTTTGCTCATGGTGTCTCTACCATGTCTGTGTCATGTCCCAATTAAGAGAAAAAAAAATTTCCAGGCAAATACTCAGCGGACACACATGCAGCCGTGTCTAAGGGATGTCTAGGTCCAACATGGACACGCCGCCCATTCGTCATGTCTGCACTTCCTTGGTTCTCTTCTTCTCTTTCCAATTCATCTTTTTTTAATAATAATAATAATAATAATAATAATAGTTGAGAGGGGGGATTTGAACCCTGGACGTCTCCATTGGAAATACCAAAAGGTGTCAATTGAGCTACAAGGCTCTTGGCCACTTTCCAATTCAACTTATTTCCCCATGATTCTGTGCACACTCTTGAGTTCTCTTACTGTATCCTAAACCAGCTTTATTCATTTATTTTCTAAATCTATAAGTTATACTTTCATATCCCTTATTATCTCAGGACTCATTTAAGGAAAGACGAATGCAACTATCTCATGAAAAAAGGTTACACATTGATAGGGTGCTGTATGTGTTGGTGTAGTGGGGAAATAATGACCATTTATTGATACATTGTCCTGTCGCTTATGAGTCATTGAGTTTTGTTCTTAGCTCTTTTGGGATTCATTGGGTGTCAACAGGAAATCTCATTGATCTTTTATTTGGCTGGAGGAATTGGGTAGGCAAAGATTCTTTGGATGTCTGGACGCTTAGTCTCTTTACGTTTGATGTGGACATTGTGTGGGGAATGGAACCTCTGTACTTTTAAGGAAACAACTTTTTGGACCCAGTTACTCACATTGTTTATTTGCTCTTTATTTGATTGGTCTTTTGCAAGGGGATTTACCAACAGTAAATCCATCCCTGAATATATAGTCTTTACACTTTTGTACATACCCCTTATCCTTGTAATTCTTTAGGCTTCTTTGTGTGCACTATTATGTATATAGAGTAGTCTCTCTTTCAATAAAATTTATTACTTGTCAAAAAAATAAATTTTTTGTACAGAAGTCCTAGAAAGTACACACACATGTATATGATGACTCTTGAGTTCCTCAAGGTTACAAAAGGGTACTTTCTTGGAAACATTGTTTAGGCAAAAGAACGAGAGGATGTCAATTATTTCTTTAAACAGACACAACTTCAGTAAGTCCTAGACACAAAACATTAGGACCTTTCCAAAATCAGCTGGAAAGACACATGAGAGAAGTCAGAAGTGCGTGTGTTTTCCTGGGAGAAGGGGAACACAGAATCTTCAAACGTTAAAAAAAGTCTCATACCTTTGAGGAATTTATATTGACAAAGGAAAAAATGGGGAATCTGTCTACAGGTACTTGTGGGGAATTTTATGGTTAGGAGAATTTGTGGATCTAGGGTTTAGAATTGTTGAAGAAAGGGTTTGGGGTTGTGATAGAAATTAAAAGGTGGCTGAATGAGTTATTTGGTGGCTATTTGGTAGAAGAAAGTATGTGGAGTTCATTGTATTCAAATGCGAAATGGGTGCTCTTCTAGGCACTCAGGTGAGGTGAGGTGCTCGCCTTTATAACCTAGGCAAGCAAGGCAAACGCCCTAAGCCATGAAAAAGGAACTAAGGCAAGAGCCTCAAGTTTTTTATTTTTTATTTTTAGGGTTTTAGAAGGTAAAAGAAAGTATTTGATTTGGAGTTGTAAGGAAGAATGACAAGAGAGGAGTTACAATGTTCAGTGGATTTATAAACAGTACCACAAGACAGAAGATGGGAAAAGAAAAAAGGAGAAAAGAACACATGAAGGCCAACTTGCCTCAATGCCGAAAACACTCCATATTTTTATTAATCATCTCCATCTCTCCTTTGAGTACTTAAGGACTTTCTTGTAATAGTAGTATCAGAATACTTAGTTTGACTAGTAAACTAAAAACCTAATGAAAGCCAAATTTGGACACTAAGAACATATAACCTAAGAAACTAACATTTCCTAGAAAATTCTAAAATCAACCAAACTAATAAAATACCCTCAATTTGCAGTAATTGCAGACATTACAAATTTTCCCTTGAATACAAAATTGACGATAAATTTTTTAATAAGAAACAAATAAAAATTATTTTAACACTTTTTTCGATAGTTACGATGGGGGAGGGGGGATTTGGACCTTGGACAAGGCTCTTGGAAAAAAAATTGTTTTTAACCCAAAAACACACATAACTAGAGCTAAACAACGCAACTTTTACTTTATTTGGGCTTCACATGTGGGTCCCATAAAATAAATCTTGAATAGAAGAATTCACGAAGTAATAACAAATCAATCTTTCATGGCAGCATCATATTATAAAGCAACCAAATTTACAGGTATGATAATGATGCATAAATATTTCCATATCGGAGTAGTGGCTGATCTACCTTATGGCTGGATAGATAAATGTTTGAATTTCGGTGATTATTTTTTAACAGGAATTACTGAATATCAAAACTTATTACAAGAAATCTGATTTTTTTAGAAGAGTTGAGGCGTAGCATTTTGGTAGAGACAAAGTAATAAAACCCATAAATGCACAAGCACCTCTTTGACTCCAATCACAAACAAAATAAGAAATTTTTTGATATATTTGCAACTAGATAATAACATTATCAGGCTAACATCAACAAAAAGACAAAACAACATTATCAAGCTAACATCAAGGTCAAGTCTTGCACAAGTGACAAATTTTCTAAAGAATGGAACCAAAAATAACAAGATTATTATCCCAACTTGATCAAAGAATGACATGATTTTGCAACATGCAAATGGACATACGCACATACATGAAGAGGAAAAACTTACAGAAGATAGAACTTGAAATGTGGCTTCTCTCCAGCAACTTTCTCTAAGGATAATGGGATTTTCACCAACTCCAAAGACACAATGCATACGAGTGTCCCTTAATCTCATAAGCACTCCATCCACTCTAAGCTATAAGAAGAACTGATTCAGAGACTAAACAAAATTTTTATAGTTCAAAAAACAGAAAGAGAAGGTAAAGATATGGCCTCTGGCCCTAACAACACTTTCCACCTGAAATATGTACAGAGTAATGAGTGAGGTCAATGGTTTAAATCCACCAGGGTTTGTGAGTTTTTTACCAAACAAAAGAACCAAAGTATATATATATTTTCCAATATAATTGTCTGATTTACTAGAACAGAGTATTCCCTTTGTAAGCTTTGTTATTGAATGGGGTGCATGAACATTAAAAATAAGGTATGATGTAATAAATTCTCCTTTATTTAATATAATTTCATGGAAAAATAGTGAAGAAAGAAAGTTGACTCACCCAGAATCGTAAGAGAAGAAACCAACAACTTGGCATGACTCTCTTGAAAAATCCCCAAAAAACAAAAAATTATTAGTCTTTAACCATCTCAAAGTTGTGCAGAAAGAAGATTGACATCTAACAGAAGATGGAAAATTTACCACTTTTACAGTTAAGAGCGATACTCCGTTATCAGCCAATTCATCTTCATACAAGACTACCTGTTCAGTAACAAGGGTTATTTTGGTCATGGCATGGAATATATTCCTGAAAAAGAATATGACTTTGTCTATGCATCAAGATGCCCACCTCATCATAGAAGAGAATAGGCTCTTTCGATGCTAGTGAAACCACATCAATTTTCTCCTCACAGTTATCCCAGTGGAGACCATATGTCCCCTGCGAGATTTCCTCTCTTCCATGCTGGCCATATGAAACAGCACAATATCACTATTATAAAAAGATAAATAGACCTTTCTGTTTCCAGCAAAATATTTCTGAAATTTGCAACCCTATAATTAAGGAATGCACTAAAAGGGAAAGGGAAACCATCAAGTTATGTAACAAATATTCATCGCAAAAGCAAAACCAAATCTATAAGAGGAGCCTAGAGAACTCACTACAGCATGAAATCTTGATTTTAGAAAAGGCTTTACAGGGATAGAGAAAGGGGGAGCACATACCTTCTCTGTATCTATCTCAATTGTTTCACTTCCACAATATGGTGTTGTGAATGTATAGTCATAGTCCAGTATCACCTGTTCGGAGGGTTTGCTACAAATTCACAAAAGGAATTTAACTACTTAAGACCCAAAAGCAAATGATTGACAGAAACAAACCCAAAATCAGGGACGCACACTGAAATTCTATTCCGCATGTAAATTAATAAGGTAGGTGATATAACAGTTCACAAAAGTAGTAATCCTTCAAGACTTATACTTGAAGAAATTTATAGACCCAGTTGTCCACAACAAAGAAATTGCCTACAGAGACGACACCTAATTTACCTTCTGAATTTCCATTTTGCAGCTGCAGGGACCTCGACTGGCCGCAACGCCTCCTGCTTCCAGCCAGTTAGAGCATCGAATGCATTAAAATGAATTTTGGTGCCACTATCCACATGTTTAAGAATTAAACAACTCTCCCCGAAAACCATCTCTGGCAAGTGAGAAGTCTGAAGCTTTTCTTCCCACCTGTGACCACATAACATAACCATCATGACTTAGGCGGTAACATATACTCATAGACCGACCCCTAACATATATCATCAAACTTCTTCTGGCAATATGAAGATCTCTCCAATTTTCCATAACTAACACCAAATAAAATCTAAATTGTCAATGTACATTAGTTTCTGATTCCGGTGAAGGCGGCAATTGATCCTAGGTTCCTAGTATAATGACAATGTCAAGAGACTTTACAAATTTCAATTCCCACTTCTCCTAACATTTTCACCACATTCAAGAAAACCTGACTGATCACCAATTTTTATTCGACTCTATATAGCTAGCGACGCAAAATTCAAATTTAAATTTGCACAAGCTAAAATTAACACAACAACAAAATCATTACATGAAATGGCACAGTTCATGCTTTGAGTTTACGAATTTAAAAGAGAGAGAGACTGACAGCTGGAGGTTGGAGGAGGTGAGAATGGAGAGCTTGCGAGTTTCGATCTCCCAGCCGTGGATGCGGAGACCGCGGCGGCCGTCGGGCAAGGGTTCAGCGCCGGCGGCTTTGAGTTCCTTCTCGTCCACTTCTACTTCCATTCGATAGCGTTAGTTTTCCCTCTTTTGCTTTTTTTGGGTTTTGTACGTTTGCTTTATTCTCTTGACTTCTTTGTGAATTGTGAATTGTGATACGGGAGTGAGAGACATTGGGTCTCGGACTCGGAGATGACAATAGAGAACGGGTTGTTTCTTTGACTTGGACCCTGACCCGCCACCCATAATTTAAGCCCAATTACAATCCACCATTTTCACTGTCCTTTGCAAAACCCCTCAATTATATCCATCCGTGAATTTGTTGGAAAAAAATCAATATATTTATTTATTCG